>NW_024712526.1:6608299-6628422 GCF_018991925.1 Homarus americanus | reverse complement strand
CACAACAGGTACTTTGCCAGTGAGCCACCATACTGTGTTGAATAGTATATACACCAGTGTCAACATTAGATCGGGTCAAAAAGGGCATATATATTTTAAATTGCAATTTAGAATTTGTAATAATCTAGAAAAGTTGCTCCTATACAAAGTTTATCAAACTCCAACATATGGTATTAGTCTTGTATTATTACAGTAAAAGATGGCACCAATTTGCAGCCCTTAACTAATACTACGTAGATCTATCCATACTATTAATACTGAAATGTGCTCCTTAATTTGGGTTACTTGATCAACAAACACCTTTCCCTCAATACCAATATTTTGTTCTTTTTTCCATCAGTATATAATACAGTTATCTCTTATTTTTCCTCTTCAGTGTACAACAGTTTACATTACCCATCATCATCTCTGACGTTTACCTGGAGCTGCTGGAGGCTGCCCACCATCCGTGCCTCCACACTCGCCTATTTTATTTTTCTAAGTCGCACATTTTCACCTATATGAAGGCGCCAATTCATGATACAAGTGCTAACAAATTATGTTTAATGAATATTGTTCACTTCTTTGATAACTGCCCTGATCACACGGCACGAGAGATGAAACGCTGGTCAGAGGAAAGGTCGAATGAAATTGACCTCTTGGACTGGCCATCTAAATCTCCAGGTCCATATTCAATAAGTTTCTTTCAGTTAAACAATGTAACTTTTCCTTTACCCAATAGAATAATAATGTTGTATTTTTTATTGAAACATTTAATATCACAAATATAATATTGTATAGGGCCATTGCTTGTGTTAAGCGATTACTATGACTGTTTGTGAGTACTACCCAGACCTCAACCCTATAGAGACCATTTGGCCCCAGATAGTGAACGCGTGGGAACCTGAAGACAAGCTAAACACTGGTCCCGACTCCTCCTACACACCCAGGACGGGTGTGAGCAGTTTGTGAGGAACCAACCACCTATGTAACCTTGTGTCTCAGTCCCAAGAAGGCTCTAGGGGGCTATATAAAAGGGAGGCCATTGGACAGGCTATTGATATTCTGTATGACCTGTGTTGGTAAATATTAAAAGTAAATGTGATTTCCACCCTCGTATTTTTCAATATTTATCCTCATATCTACGTTATTATAAATATCTAATTACTGGTGATTAAAACCTGAACAACAACTTAAAAAAATGATAAATATAGAAATGGAAGGTACATTATAATAATGTATTAGCCCGTCAGACAGACCGTAATACTTATATTAATGTGGGCTACAAACATTATGTTTATATAATTACATCACCCGCGGTAACTAGCCTATGAGCCGCGGTTAAGATACTAAACGCATGGGCAATATTTCTATATTGTGGGTTAGTTTTTATAAGACACAATTGAAGTGATTGTGATTGTGGTGATAGTGTTGTGATTTTGGTGATGATGAAGATTGTGGTGATGGTGAAATGATTGTGGTGATGGTGGTGAAGCGATTGGTAGTGATTTTGGTGATAGTGAAGTGATTATTGGCAAATGATTATGATGGTAGTGATTGTGGTACATTCTTCAGTATTATTTAAGTGGGTGAAAGGAATCAATAGAGGAGATATAGATAAAGTTCTTATCATATCCGAGCAGGATGAGACCTCAAAGTAGCAACAGTTTAAATTGGATAAGTTTAGGTTTAGGAGGGAGTAAAGGAAGGAACTGGTTCACAAACAGGGTGGTGTGGCGAACAGGTTGCTGCTTTGTACTGGGTCTTTGGAGCGCTATAACTCCCCTACATTCACCTCCACAGTGACCAACTGATGTACTCAAGATGGATCTGATTGTTCCTGGCTACAATATTTGACTGTCAGGTGAACAAGGTAACACCGCCTCTTACACTGGGATTTAAAACGCTCATAGAAATCGTGTTTGGTTTAAACAAGATAAAATTATGAAATCACGAAGATATGGCAGCAGCCCATCTTATATCACCTGAAGATTAACTACCCTAACACCCCCCTCCCTCCCTCCTACCAAAAGTGGCACTTCTGTGTATAACAAGTAAAATCTGATTGGGTGCCTAATCTTCATGTGATGGCTAATGTCGAGCTGAGTTTGGCTGCGCTGAGTGGTTAGTTGCTTATATTGTTACATACGTTTTAGCCTAAAAGTGCTGTTTACATTTTGTTCCCGACAAACATAGACCCCTTAGAACACTTATGAATACACCAATGAAGACTGAAGGCATAATGTACACAGTTAAGACATCTCTATTAAGGGAGCCACGAATAACCCAAAAGTATAGCAAATAAGGGTAAAATCTTAACGAATATCTGTTATACATACACAAAACATGTTTAATAATATTTTTAGTGCAATTTTGTAAAAATAATTTGTAAGATGAAATAATAAACAGCGAAAAACTTTCAGTATTGGTGAACGCTAAATTCCAAAGAGTTTGTGAACAAGGGAGATAACTCAGGTCCATCGTGATGCACTAACCTAACCTAACCTTACCTAACGAAAAGTAAATCATACAGCTATGTTAAATACCCCAAAGTAACAGAAACATCGGTAATTATATCTCCATTTTGGATAGGTGACTCTTTGGAATTTAGCGTTTTTCGCTGTTTATTATTTCATTATTTTGACTACATTTCAATGAAAACATTATCAATCAGGTTTGTGATGTAAAACATATGATAGATTAAGATTTTACCTAATTCTTCTTTCTTTTGGGTACTAAGTATTTGAGTACTTTTGGAAATTAGATTTGCACGCCTCTTTTATTCGCGACTGGGAACAACCACTTATAAGGTTTGATCATGGACACGATTAGGTGTTAATCTAATGTTCATAATCCTCTAAAGCCGTGTTAAAGGACTCCGTATAAATGCTAAACCGAATAATGGTCTTGGGGAGTAGGTCGGGTTAATCAGCGTGGGTGGTCGCCTTGTTCTGGTACCTAACCTTAAACTCCTACAACCAAATCACGTTGAAATGGATTTCTACCCCAGTGAAGCTGTCAAGATCATTAGGTATAATTAAATCCCAGTCATCAACATTTCTATACAATTAATGGGCTATCGAATTGACGTAGATTGGAGAGAGAAATATGTTGTAAGGGAAATATACACAGCGACATACCTTATATTTTTCAACACCAACACACACCTGATGGCGTCTGTATTTTATAATCCTTGACAACTGGATGTATTAATTTAGGAGCATTTTGTAAACGTTAACTTCCGTCACACACCCACTAATCGCCTCGATTGTCTCACTACTGGCCGGCTCCCTCCCTCCACGTCTGGCTGTCCCTGGTCTAAAGTTCATCCACATCTCCACCACACACTGAACCATCTCCGAAATGCTGAACGCCGGCAGCCAGGGTATGAGATTGTTTGGTTCACACTCAGGATGGGATGGAGAAAGGAAACTCACAATGTGCTCTCTATATGCATGTTGTATTGGATGTACAATGCAGCTTGGTGCTGGGAAGGCAGCATGGTTACAAGCGTGATGTAGAGAGCTGGTTGGTGAGGACGCTCAGAGAAGGACAGCTTGTGGGTCGCCATGCTCGCCAGCGGGAGAGAGGACCGCCAGGCAGGCGGAGGAGGGAGGTGTTGCTGGCTGGTTGGTGTAGGTTGAAAGAGAGAGATCACCACGAGGTCAGGTCTTAAATAGCGGGGGTAGGCGTGGCTTAGCAGTTGACCCCCGCTCCGTGGTGTATGGCGGCGCTGGTTGACCTAGACCACGAGGCATACACTGGGGAATTGGTGGGGTCGGCTAGGCAGCGACAAACAGCGTTTGTAGGGGAGAATTCCACTACACGCTCTTGTGGTGTTGAAGCACATGATATAAAGCGTCACTTGTGAACCTTAGAAATAACACTTAATCGGATGGCTGGCGTGGCCATATTTGTTTTGCTTAATTTGACACCATAAGAAAGTACTGATACCTTCCAAAGTGACAACTGAGAGCTCGACTCCCAGACACTGAACCACCCGATCGACCTTCCATCTAACCGACGCTCTTGTAATGATAAGGACCGGATATTACATGTAAATGCTCACTAACAGAAAAACTGAGTTGCTTCTGCAGGAAATAATGGGAAACGTTTTTTATTCAGCTGATCAACAAAAATCACAGATGGTTCAGAGAAATGTGGCTCCAAGTTCGACTTCTGATTCAGCGCTTCCTTTGTGGTTACCAGCCACTCAGAACTCATGATACAAACGACAGGTTGACATATTCCCATAGGTAGAGGTTCTGCATGATGAATACATTCTGAATAAATTACACGTAATGTCATGTAGATAATCAGAATTTATTGCATGTGCCAAACAAAGATTTTTATTTGGTATATTACGATATATTTATTTTTATGAGAAAATCTACAAAATGGCGTAAACGAACCGAAATAACCACAGATTTGTACCAACTGACACTGCTGGTAGTCTAGGCGGGCGGGGAGAGGGCTCAGGGGTGGTAATGTGTGGTGTGTGTGGTAATGTGTGGTGTGTTTGATGATAGATGATGATGATGATGATGATGACGATAATGATGGAGTATATGTGATGACGACGATGATGATGAATGATGATAAATAATGAATGATGACGATAATGATGGCATATATGTGATGACGATGATGATGAATGATGATAAATAATGAAAGATGATGATAATGATGGTGATGATGAATAATGGGGATGATTGATGCTGCTGAATGATCCCCAGTTATTATAAGACAATTCATCATCACTACACACACACTTAGTTTGATTTACAGGGGTGAGGTTAGGTTAGGTTTCATTTCACCCCACATTATGGCTTCGTCCCAGTGCAATAATAACCTACCTCAAAGTTCCTCATTTACTATTTATGAATGTTCAGTCATACTAATTCCCTCAGTAGCAAACCTCTGGATGAAAGGCTAAATATAAAATAATAATACACGCGTAGATGATAGTGGCGTAGTTACCAGGGGCGTATCCAAAGGCCGAGTATTTTTGTTTACCATATATAAGAACACCTGATATCGGGACACAAGCCATCTGGGTGGTTAGTTTATCCAATGTTGGTGCAGGTGAAAACCGGAAATCGTGCTACGTCAGACATACATTTAAACCAGAGGCGATTCGAACCCTGGACTTATGGGAGAGAAATACCCACGTTACGATATACAACCCAAGATCCAAGTGAACCCCTGCTCTTGGTTCGTCTCCTCCCTGGCTGGATTTTCTCCTGAAGTGATTGCCCTCGGTGGACCGCTCCCGAAATCCTACGTGAACCCTGTTATTCTCTGCAAATACCACCTCTCCAGGATCGCCCACTGGTCCCCAGGTAGGGTCGTCCTCTACACTGATGGTTCTGTTGACCCCGCTATAGGTTGGGCCGGGGCTGGTGTCTACACCTCCCGTCCTGATGCCCCTGAGCCTATCAAACTGTCTCTCAGAGTTTCTGACGGGGCATCCTCCACTCAGGCGGAACTAATAGCCCTCCTTGCTGCCCTTCTCGCTGAGGAAGAAGCAGATGGTTTCTGCCCCTTGCTTGTCTGCTGCGATTCCAGGTCTGCTCTCGACGGGATCGCATTTGGATCAGGGGAAAATAAGGACCTCATCCTCCGAATACGAGGGTTAACATCCACACTTCAGGATGCAGGCCGTCCTGTGACATTCCTATGGATACCCAGTCATGTCGGTATCTTGGGGAATGAGGCAGCAGATGGCCTTGCCAAGACTGGCTGCAACAAGGCCACACCTGACTACGTTGTTCCTCGAACACTTTTACAGATTAGGACCCAAATTCGCCGCAAACAGAGAGAAGCTCGGGAAGCAGCCATCCCCCTGGACTCCCCGCCCACCTGGTACGATGTCCTCCGTAAACTTCCTGACCTCTCGTATGTCTACGGGAAAGGGTCGCGGAAAGGGGACGTGATTGCTGCCCGTATCATCATTGGGTATGACTTTGCTTGGGAGATTGGTATCCCCGCATCCCCTGAGCAACGCTCTTGTGCATTATGCAGAAGACCCGACAGCCGCACCCTTATCCACTACCTCCTAAGATGTCCCCACACACAACGCTTCCGTGACGCCTGCTGGACCACCACTCCACGACCCCCTGACGGAGACACGATGATCATCCCCATACTGGCCAGATATTTTGTAAATAACATTGATTATGTGTTAAAGGAGTGTCCTTCCTTCCTTAGGCTTTAGTAAGCCCCTTTATAATATTTATACTGTATATACTTGTGACACTTGCCAGATGCTTCTGGTGTTATTGAACAGGGATACCTAGTGACGGCACTAGGATCCCGCTTCCTCTATCAAGGAATAAACAATTGAAATTGAATTGATTCAAGTGACGCAGCATATGGGCCCCGGTGGCGATACCTACCACTCTTACCCTAACAAAAACTTCAACTGAACAAGGTGTTTAACGTGACATAACCAGGCCGATAACCCTCATGTATGCATGTATGTATGTATGTATGTATGAGTGTATGTATGATTTTTACTCAATAAATTCATACAAAATCAAGGTCCCAGTACAGGTGGATAGGTACCCAGCACTGCAACAACAATATACCGATACTAATTCTAAGATTTTATTCATATGTCCACATATTAGCTTAGGTTAGTAGCCATCTTAATAGCAGTATTATCTGTCTATCCACATGCTAACTTTGGTTAATAGCCATCTTAATAGCAGCACTATCTATCTAGCCACATACTAGCTTAGGTTAATAGCCATCCTAATAGCAGTATTTTCTGTCCGAGCCACGGCATCCACAACTCCAGTACACACGGCGGAGAGCTACCCTACCGCCTCCTCCTCCCTGGACCCCACAGTACAACAACACAACTTGTTATCACCTTACCTTCACTCAACTGCTAATAACCACAGCGTAGAGTCCTGGAACTGTCCACCGCCTCACGCTGAAGTCCACCAAGATGAGGATGTAAATCTGTCCATCACTCACCCTTGGATTCACTGTCCACCGCCTCGTAGTGAATCAGGAGGCTGAGGTGGAACTGGGTCCCTCCGTTGATGAGGACCCCCAAAGGTGTAGAGGTACTCTTCCCGTCACTCACCCTTGGGTGTGCAGTCCACCGCCTCGTACTGAATCAGCTGGCTGATGTGGAACTGGGTTTGCTGACCACAGTATTCGCCGCCACCCTCTCAAGGGTTCGGGGATCACTGTGAGAGGCCACAGGGGTGCAGGTAGAACTCGCCCTCCGTCGCTGGTTCTGGCAAACATCACAAGTCCTCTTCTGTTTCTTTATTTTCCACCTTTAACTTCACATTCAAAATTTCTTAGAGTCCCCTCAAATGTACTAGTAATCATTTCGTAGTACAATATATGCGTTTGCACAAACTGCTGACAAGAGTGCAATTATCCGCGGTCTGTGTCCCTGTTCGGGCTCCAATTGTCATGGTTTTAGTATGAATCGGTGGTAGTAGGAGTGGATTATATTATATAAAGATAATAATATGTCGTATTTCTTATTTCTTACCGTAGAGTTCGATACCTTCACACTGGTTACTTACAGGAGATTATGGCGTATCTACGTAGAAGTTCACTCCACCACTCGACATTCCATGATTTATACTTGATAAATGATGATTTAATGAATTCATTTAATTTTCAACATCCATCTAAGTTATTGGTTATACTATGTCATAACCAATCAGTCATTACCTTTAGTAATAATAAGATAGGATCACAGATACGGGCAGATAATTGCACTTACATTTATTTGTCAAGCTTCCATACAATGATTTACAATTTGCATGGATATATGATTTACTCACGTTCACGCTGTAATAAAATTAATCTTCTAAAACAGGGAATTTCCAACTTGGGGACACATGTGATTACTCTACTGTGGTATGACTTAACAGAGCCTTAATTCTTCAAGTGATACATTTACTGCCAGCCTGGATTGCTTTTGTTGCAACCAGGCTTCATCACAAGAACTTCTTCCCACGGCCATAACAACAAAAAGGTACTCTTGGGTTACCACACATAGTCTCGCGTCACTGACAGTCACTGGACGGTTGTCGCGGCAAGTAGAACTGGTAAGCGTGACTTGAATTAACCATTAGGTGCAATAGACCAGCCTGGATTGCTTTTGTCGCAACCAGGCTTCCACACGTGATATTTCCACGGGGATAACAAACCTAGGTTAACACACTTAGTCTCGTGTCGATCACGGTCACTGTAGACGGGTGTCGTGCAGGAGAACTCTGTAAGCGTGAATTAATTAACCATTTACTGTAGGTTTGATAGGCCAGCCTGGATTGCTCTTGTCGCAACCAGGCATCCACACGTGATATTTCCACGGGGATAACAACCTAGGTTAAAACCCTTAGTCTTGTGTCGACGACGGTTCACAGGATGGAGTGGCGGTGGAGGACTCTGTGTGGTGTGGTGTCCCGCCCCCTTTCAGGAGGGAGAGGATGGAGACGACGTCTTAACTAACCCATGGCTCAGGGGGTACTACTTAAAATGAGGTTTTTGGGTGTGAAGCGATGAACAGTACAACACTGTTTCACTGCCCACCCCCCTAAAGGCTGGCTGACATACACTAATTGAAAAATACATGTCCCAGTTATGCCTCGCCGGGCGTCTTATCTCTGGTAAAACAAGCTTTGGAGTTGGTTGCGTGGGTAAGCCTAACGCAACCCATGACAACTATTATTATTATTACTATTATTATTATTATAAATATTATTATTATTATTATTATTATTATTATTATTATTATTATTATTTGGGGTTTTAGGCCGTGAGACGTGAGTTAATGTTCGACTGATGACTCGCTCTTTGCTCATGAAAAATATCAAAATCATCAAATATTAATTTATTTTTCTTTCTAGGGTGTGTAGATGGGAGGAAGGGTGTGGGGTTGGAGGTAGGGTGTGTGGATGGGAGGTACAGTAGGGTGTGGGGATGGGAGGAGGGGGTGGGTGGAAGGGTGGGTGGATGGGAGGGAGAGTGTGTGGATGCGGGGAAGGGTTTGTTATTTATTTTAGATTGTTTGGCTCTCTGAGGCTGGCTTGAGGTTTACGGCTGACTAGCTGAAGTGAACGGCTGGCTGGTTTAGGTGAATGACTAACTGGCTGAGGTGAATGGCTGGCTGGGCTGAGGCAAATATCTGGCTGGCCAAGAACCCCACCAAACAGATCCTTAATGCCAGACAGGCTGCATGTCGTCATTGGCAAGTACTGGGCAGAAACTGGCTCCAGAATGTATCTGCACCTGCGCCAGTGTTGGTCAAGTCTGGTCTTGAATGAGCTCACTCTCGGTGCTGTCACACTCTCTGGCAGAGTGTGCCAAGAGTTTACAAACTCAGAAAAAGTTTACAAACTCAGAAAAAGCTTGCCTTGACAATTTTCCGAACTTGTGGCTTCTTCAACCATAAGCTGTGACCACCCGCCCTGCTAGGCTAGTGGGGCACGTCCCCCAGCTCCAGGTATGAACCCTCGACTGAGTAATGCCCTCTGAGTTGTTTATAAACTTCAATTAAGTCGCCCCTTGACCACCTGTAGTATAAGCTACGCAATTCCTGTCGGGGGAGGGATATAAATTTGCCCCACTTAAGAGTTGTTTTTAAATATGAAGCACTTTAATCTCCACTATGTGGAGATTAAAGATTCACATGGTATATTGTGCGTGTAAACTGAGAATATGAACAAGTACTGTGTGTACTTGTCCTCTACATCGCCCCGCACTTCGCGAGACACCTGAAGACGGAATGGTGGAAGAGGGGACGAAGTACAGTATGCTAAACAGTGAAAAAATAGGGACAAGATTTTCAAGTTTCTTTAGTAGTTAATTAAAACCCATTTTTACGTCTTCACCCATTAAAAAAATGGCCGCCACTGAGAGGTATAATAATCCTACTACTGTACTGTGCTCACCTGATCAGTGCACCAGTACCAGACCTGTATGGACGCCATGCCAAAGGTCATCCCAACCCAGGGATATTCACTCTTGGAGGGGTCCAGTGTCCTCAGTAGACTCATGTAGTCAGGGGGAACCTCGCCACAGGACTTGTTATTGACGCCCATGGCCCTGATGGAGGCCTTGGCGTATGGAAAACGTTCTACTAAGCTGTAGTAGCCGCCCACCGCGTGAAAAGCTGCATCAGGCGAAAGTATCACTAAGTGCTTGCTGCTAAGTTACTTATATATGCCAAACAGCTCGATAGTATGAGCAGTATGTCAAGGAATAAAAGTTTAATACGCTGATATGCCACAGGGATGATCTAATTAAAGTAATTCACACAATACCATTAACTCACATTTAACCATGAGGACTAAGGATCCCATCACCATAAGTACCATCTGCACCAGATCAGTGTAGACGACAGTGGTGAGGCCGCCCACAATGGTGAACACTGCCGCCACCCCCAGCAGGAAGAATACGCTGATGTACAACCACTCGTCTGAACTCTTGTTGAGAGCCAGCTGGATAAACAGCGCCCCGGCGTATAGGTCAGCCTATAGCCATGACAAAATATAATATATAGGTAAGTCTTGTTATGGTAAAATATACATAACAGCCATGCCCCCCCCCCCTCCTACATATATACAGTATGTATTTATATATAATCTCTGTGAGCGTTAGTTAACTTACTGCAATCTTGGTGAAAATGTAGAGTGTGAGAGAGAGGCAGGAGAGGTAGACCCGGATTCTTTGGCCGCCAAACCTCAGCCTGAGGTACTCTGGCATGGTATACACGCCACTGCTCATGTATACGGGCACGAACAACCACCCTAACATCAGCAACCCGTAGATAGCCTGCAAGTTGACAAGAGAGCGTAGCTACAGGAGACCTCTCAGGTACGAGAACCATCTCAGCAACAGTAACTCGCAGTAACTACAGGATAGAAACTACTTGTCTAATAATTATCACCTCTAACTTAACTTACCGCTTGTTCGTAGCCGTGTGCTGCAAGACCAGAAGCTGCTCCTGCTCCTGCCAGCCCGATAAAATGACCCGAACCGATGTTGCTGGCGAACAGTGAAGCGCCCACCTGAAAGAAGGATTACAGGTTACTCCTATAAGAAATAGCGCCACCCTATATGACAACATCATGAACGGGGGAGCAACCTTAATAGGCCGAGCTGTAAAAGGTTTTATTAGAGCTAATCCAACATATATTTAACTTTCCGAGTGTGCAAAGTTTTGTTGAAATTATTTCAGTACATAATTTTCTGAATAACTTATTGAAATACATATATCAATAGAACACCAAATTACTCGCAAAATGTGTCATCTTACTAGAAAGAAACGGGAGGCTGGTTAGTTTAAAGACACAGAAGGTCCAATGAGTACAAGGTTTGCTTATCAGCGTATGAAACACCTCTTTTGCACTGGGCAATTATTGACATAGTTCAATGAGGATTTGCAATGTACCCTGCACTGCACTTGACGCCTTCACTTCCTCAACTGTGAAGTTTGGTACCTACTCTCAGGTATTGTATGCATTCCACTGCCTCATATAGCTTGAAATAATTGGTATAAGTGTGACCTCACCTCTGTATTTAATTTTCATTGGGTCACACATGATGGCAAAAGGCAAGAAAACATTTAACACGTTTTTATGTGGTCACTGTCTCCATGAACCATTTAAAACATGCGCTGCGATGTCAGTATTCCCACCCTAAGCGCAGTCCCACACTTGGGCGTGAGCAAAGCTTATACTCATTGGATCTTGGACACACATGATTTACACAACATACTTACAGGTATCCAGTGTAAGTTGCGGGAGGCGAGGAAGTAACTGGAGATGCTGTCTTTCTTATTCTTTCTCGACGACTGTTGGAGAAATATCTGTTTGTTTACTCTTTTGCTGGTGAATTATGAAGGATTTTACTTGTTTTGCCAAATTTTGTTTTATAACTTTCCTAATTACCAGGAGGCTAAACTTTCTCCACCACTACCGTGAAAGTAGGACTTCACTGTTGTGAAAGTTGAGCTTTTTCCACCTCTGTTGTGGAGTTACTGTAGCTCTTGCTCCACCAGTGTTATCCAGGCAAACCTTTTACCATTCACGAGGAAGTTAAATAAGAAACTTAAAAACAGATCATAATTAATAAAGTAGCAAGATAAAAATAAGTATTAAAATAATAATAAATAACACTTCACTGTTCGTGGTAAAATAGTTTATCTCACTAGTGTTAAGCTTAACCATCCTCATGATCTACTATACTTACCCACATAATCGGTTCAGAACTGTATAGTACGTCCTTGGATATGCAGTATTAGTAAACCCGAAAACATGCCTTAGTAGACGCCTCACTAATAAGTACAGTAATATCCACTTGTAAAGGTATAATAAATAAGTACAATTCTGAAAATACATTAAACATGAATTATCTAACTTAACCAAAGCTAAATACATCTAAACTAACGAAGGGGTGTTTGCTCTTTGTGTCGAGTATGTACAGTATGGTGTCGGAGTACTTATACACTAAGGTCGGTTTTGTACATTCTATTTGTAAAGGCAGGCTGTGGAACGGACGTTATCCCACAATTTGCCCCTCACCTTGGCAACAAAATGTTTTAACAGCTGCCTTAGGTCTACCGGGGAAGTATAAACTTAAACTGAATTAATTTTCAGTTGTAGAAGTTCAATACCGGTAAATTAACGTCCATTGTTATTAAAATAGATTAAATTGAAACAGCTGCAAGTATTGTAACAGTTTAAGAAAAAGGGACATTTACTAAGCCTGCTGTTTAAAAAGATAGACATTTGGCCTTATGATATTTATGTATGTACAGGTACACGTAAAGTTTTTGCAAATATTTAAAAAAGAACTATCGAATATAGATATTTTGGTGGCTTTAAGATTTGTTATTCAGTCTAGAGGGGTTACCTGCGCATCCGCTTATGAAAAGTTTCCTTGAGTCTGACCTCGACTTCCCTTCTCAAGGTTACTGTACCTCGCCTCCAAAGCTGTGCTGGAGCGCACCAAACCCTAACATATTCTGTCTTTCTTTCTTTTTTCAGTAAACCCATTCTGGTAAGTAACCCCTTCGACGGTATGTTGATTCAGGCAAGTATAATATACCATACAGAGTTGTTCCCTGTTGTTTGCTTGACAAAACATAAAACTTATTAGTGCATTTATATTCTACCATTTCGTGAGTCGGTAACCGTAGAGCGTGGTAACACAGGTGACAAAAATAAACAAAAAAAAGTATGAAGTGGCCTTATAACGGTGGTGTGGGACTGGTGAGGTCCACCACCATCGACTTCCCTCCCACACCCTTCCCACATTCCGTATACACTTCACGCCTCGGCATTCACCAATTTCGCTACGCTGTTACAGGAACTAGCAGACGACTCGTATAATCACTAAAATGCTGGTTCGACGACGTACTATATTACTAGTAACTAAATTCGAATCTACATGGAAATATTAATTTATCTTTTGTTTTAAAGGTGTTTGTAATTCAGCGTCAGAGCGTAGGTGTTTTCAGTCTGGGGCAGAAGCTCAAGGGAACTTAACATAATGCACTATGCATGGAATATGTTTATATATATATATATATATATATATATATATATATATATATATATATATATATATATATATATATATATATATATATATATACAGAGGCTTGTTGCAATAAACACACGAAACATCTGTCCAACTCTTCTACTTTTGAATTATTTACTAAGGTAATTTTGTAGTTTAATGCTTTGGAGTTTTTTATGATCCTAAATTACAGTATTTATTCAGGCATTTTACAGTTAGGAATTTATCTCGTACTAATGAACTTTTTGTTATATTACGATCACTAGCGATGGTTTTGCACTATTTAATATCTTCTGTATTAACTTCTTGCCTTTGGATCAAGGTTCTTGATAGACCGACTTAAACATGGGTTTTCGGTTTTGTGACTTGTATTTTTACTCTACAATGAAAACATTATTCGATGTTTGTAATAAAAAATTATACGAGTTTCTCAAGATTAGAAAAAACCTCATTATTTATCGCGAAAACAGCAGTAAACCTAACATTAAAAAAAATATTTCAGCTAAACATTTCTTTTTTACGAATACTGTAAGTGTATATCATTGATCTAACAGCAGTCTTACGGGATATTTGAAGGTCAGCTTAAACTCTTAAATGTTTCTGGTTTTACCTTTTGATGAATAAGGGATGTTTTTTTTTTTGTGTATTCCTCTTCTTATCTATGTTGCCAAAAGTACTTACCCAGATTCCGACAATCAGCACACAAAGGAAATAGACAGTGATGACCACGAAGTCAGGCCAAGTTAGGCGAGACCCACCCACCCCATCCACCTCCGCCATAGTGTCACCAACAACAAAGCTACTAGAGTGTCCTTCCAACAACAACTCTTCCCCACTCGTGTCCGCAGCAGAGTGACGGCCCAGACCTGATGCCCGTGGACCTGCAACTACAATTCATGCATCCACCAACACGCCGTGTGGGAACAGGTTCCTGCATTTCAAGGCTAGAAGGGCTTGCACTTTGTTAGGGGGTATAAATGTAAAGATGTTGTAGCATAGGCTATGTAGGAGATCTCGCACTAAGGATGGAGGTGAGAAGGGAACTCACCATGGCGTTATATATATATATATATATATATATATATATATATATATATATATATATATATATATATATATATATATATATATATATATATATATATATATGCTGATAACTACAAGGAAAAAGAAAACACGAAGTTCCCAAGCGCTTTCGTGTAATTCACATCTTCAGGGGTGAGTACAGACTAAGGAGAAGTACATAACAAGGTATATATATACAGAGGAGGGTGAGATCAGGTCCACAATGGTCAGGTATTAGGTAATGACCCTACTAATCTTCAAAAAACACCGCAGCAGTCGGTACTCAGGTCAGAGGGTAAGATAACCCAACCTTCTCACCTGGTTACAAATCTTCTTAATTACGAAATTATCCAGTTTGTACATACCATTACTCAAATTCATGTTGACGGATTCGGTATGTTTAATGAGACTGGATTCGATAATGTTCCTACTGTCAATTGAATTACAAGGTAATATTGAGGAGGCATTATCCCAGTCAATGCAATGCTTATTATCCCTCAAATGAACAAACAGAGCATTGGATTCCTGGCCTGTCCTAACACTATATTTATGTTGTTTAAGTCTAGTTACAAGATCTTTACGTGCCTGGCCTAAGTAAAACATATTACATTCCTTGCAAGGAACCTTATAAATGCAGCCACCTGTATTGTGGGGAGTTCTTGATTAATATATATATATATATATATATATATATATATATATATATATATATATATATATATATATATATATATATATATATATATATATATATATATATATATATATATATATATATATGTTAGGTGATCAGAGTAACGTTTTACCAAATTCGGCTTCGAGGTTCACGGTGCCATAAGCTCGTTGAACAGGCTTTGTGTGAAATATAACAGAGTCTAGAACTGCTTTCAGTATCCTGGTGGCCCAGAGGTAACGCTCCCTGGTCACAGGCATAAGATCGTGGGTTCGAATCCTGCAGGGTGAGGTGTTGATTATCAATATGTAGAAGTCTGCATGCTTTATTGGGCTAATGAAATATATATATGTATAACAAGTGATCGCGGGCTCTTCGTGCCCTTGTGAAAGTTTGAACGCTCGTGACAGCATACAGCGAATGAGGGTGCGCCAAGTCCGTAGACTTGCATGGTTAATTAAGGTGCGCCAAGCCTGTAGACTTCCATCGTAAATAAAATTGTTAATTAATGCCTTCCTAAAGAAACCATCGACATAGGACCAGGTTTGTTCCACTCTACGAATTTTTTGCGATTTTTCCACCAAGTTTGATGAAAAATGATTGTGCCGTTTCGGCTGCCCAGAACAGACAGACAGACACACGGCTAGTCCTATAGTATATTAGATATGTACAATGCAATACTAGGGAGTTGAGAGAAGTTCTTGTCTGTTTGAGAGCATTGAGTAGAATCCTTTTCACGGTTGTTTGTTGTTGTTGTTGAGATTGTCGGACCGTAGTCCGACACGGGCCTTTGCCTATAGGCGGCCCGTTTGGTGGTTCCGGCTGGAGCTCCAGGAGCAGCCAGACCGGATTGGGATTAGAGGTGGTCCCACCTGCAGATTGGAAGGATACTGCAGGTTGCAAGTGTGAGCGGACCCCCGATCAGTGGACGCTTACCACCAACCCCCACTCTTGGACGTGGTCAGTTTCGGAGTGGCGCGCCCCCCGAACTGGGGTCCGCACTTGCTGGGAGAGGATGCTTTCTAAGCTATCTGGGTGGTGGGTATCGTGTGATGACCCGGAGTAGGTGGTGAATGTGGTCTGTATGGGCCTTTCGGGTTAGAGTGGCCGCTGGTGTTGTGTGTGTTTCTTGGGAGATTTGAGTTCTGTTTCGGAGGCTTTGTGTGACCTCGCAGTCGAGGAGATAGTGTTCAAGTGGGTTGGCTGCTGGCTCCTGACAGTAGGTGCAATCCATGACGTCATTTCCGATCATCTGCCAGGAGCACTTGTACCCTAGTCGTAGTCGATGAAGGCTGACTTGGGTTTGTCTTGGAGTTTTCTTGTCAGCGAAAGGTGGTTCCCCTTTTGTGGCCGCCAGGTACCATTTGGCTGATTGGGAACCAGCGTTGAGTGCATGAAGGAAGCTCTTTTTGATGTGGAGCTTGCTAGTCTTTCTGAGGTGATTCTTGATCTGTTGCACACTTGCTGGAACTTGGATGTGTACGCTACTAGAACGTGTGGCTGCCTTGGCTGCTTCGTCTGCCACGTCGTTTCCTCCGATCCCTACATGACTGGGAATCCAGTGTAAGACGACTGGTCGGTTTTGGCTTTGGAATTCCTGTAGCTGTGCGAGGATCGAGGTGATGATGTGGACGTTGTCTCTTGGTTGACTGTGTTGCAGCGCCTGCATGGCCGATTTCGAGTCCGTGTGAATTATGATGGACTTGTTGTGTTGTGTTGCAGCGTGTTGTAGGGCCTTTGAGATTGCTACCAGTTCTGTTTGTAGGGTGGAGCAGTCATTGGAAAGTCTCCATTGGAGGGTCTGACCTTGGGTGTAGATCCGCTCCGGTGTCTCGGTGGCTATGGCTTCGAGAGTTATTTTTTTGAGGTCCTCCTTCTGGAGGTTGGCTTTACTATCGCCTAGGTCGGTAAATTTGAGTGTGGCTGGTGGAGGGCTCCATGGTGGAGGAACAGCGTAACCATTGTCTCGTGTGTCTTGGTTGTTCTTGACGAGTGTTTCTGCTTGCAGGTGTCGGATGACCTCGCTTGCCTCGTGCGACCAGGTGGCCCCTCGCACTCTGTGGTCGAGGTGGAGGGAGGCACTGATTCGAATCTTGGCAACTGTGGGCTTGTCTGCTCTACAGATTTTGGCGAGGAGACCGGCTGTCACCTGCTTGACTCGTACTGCCAGGGGTGGTAGTTCGGTTTCCATTTGCAGATTGCAAATTCTGGTCCACATGGGTGCTCCGAGCATGGTCCTGAGAGCATTGTTTTGGATGACTTCTAGCTTAGCTATTTGGTCTTCTCTCAGTCCAATGAGTGCTGGAGCACTGTAATCTACCAGCGATCTGATGGCGGCCGTGTAGTAGGCTTTGAGCACATGAAGGTTTGCTCCTGCGGTTGTGCTGGTGAGCGACCTCATTATATTGTGTCTGCTCTTCGTCCTGTGCCTGAGATACTCGAGTTGCGGCTTGAAGGTGAGTTTCTGGTCAAACCAGATTCCAAGACACTGGTGGGCGTTGGTCCAGACTACCGGCGTGTTTTGTATGGAGAGCATCTTGTCTGGTGTGTCTGTGCAGATGGCCATCGCTTTCGACTTGGCTGGATTTATCTTGAGTCCAAGTCTGTTGCACTCCTCTTCTATAAGTTGGAGTGCGTGTTGCGTGTTGGCTAGTCTGTTCGATCCTCTTACTATAAGCTGTAAGTCGTCTGCATAGCATAGGAGCTTGGCTGTTTGTCTGAAGGGAAGTTTGACTAGATTTTCCATCAGGACATTGAACAGCATTGGACTGAGGATGCCTCCTTGTGGGGTTCCGTTTTCGTGGACCCTGTAGCTTGAGGTTGCTCCCTGAAAGCGTACTCGTGCTTCTCTCTGTGTGAGGTAGTTCTGGATCCACCCCAGCAACCTTCCTTTGACGCCTTTTTTAGCGAGCGTAGTTGTAATGGCCACTGGATTTGCTAGTTCGAAGGCTTTCTCCAGGTCGAGGAAGACCACCAGAGCTGGTTTGTTGTCCACTGTGCTGAGTATCTCGGCGATGTTGTTGCCTGTGCCGGTGTTCTCGGTGTAAGCAAAGATGTGAGGGTGTGGGCTGCCTACTTTCCACTTGAGTCTGTTGAGAGCCATTCTTTCTCCCGTCTTCGCTATGCAGCTGAGAAGGGAGATGGGCCTCGGTTTGTCTGGTTCTCTGGGCTTCGGAATGGGCTGTATATCTGCCTTCTTCCATTCCGGTGGGAGTCTTTGTGCTATCCACGAAGCATTGATGGCTTGCAGCAGAGCCTCGTGTCCGGCTGTACCGGCATGAGAAAGCATGGAGTAGGTTATCCTGTCGGCCCCTGGAGCTGTGTCCTTGCTTCGTTTTAGCGACTTCTGGAGTTCTTGCTGGTTGAATGGTCTGTCAGTGTCATCTTCACTGTTGCAGGCCTCTTCGATCATCTGGAGTCTGACCTGTCGCAGACGCCGTTGTGTCTCCTCCGCCTGTCTCGGGAGGTTTTTCGTTGCTGCTCGGTCAGAGAACAGTTTTGCAAGTCTCTCGGCTTCCTCTTCTGGGTTGGGATGGGTTGGTGGTGGTGGTGTTGCCTTCCCAGATGCCCTTCGGATCTGGGCCCACATCTTGCCAAGGGAGGTGTGCTCGTTCAGTTTGGAGCACCACTTGAGCCAGCTTGCGTTTTTTATTTCTTCCTTCTCTTCCCTGGTATCCTTAACTATGACTTGCAGGAGATGTCTGTTTGTTTCCGTGGGATGTCTCCTGTAGTTTCTTCGGGCCATGTTCACTCTGTGGTTGAGTTCTTTCACCCTGGGACAGTAGTACCAGTAATCATTGTACTGTCTTGATGTGGGTTTTGTTTTTGGGATAGCCTCTTCTTCCGCTTGGTGAAACGCCTCGACCAATTGGTGGTGGAGGGTTGTCTCATCCACGGGTGCTGCGCCGGCCGGCTGTGATTTTTCGCGCCACTTGGCCAGGTGTTTCTTAAAGAGTCCCCAGTCTGCCTTTTGGGTATTGTATCTCCATCTCGGGGAAGGTGGAGTGGGGAGTTTGTTCACCTTCAGCGTTGTTAGGGTGGCGAAGTGGTCGCTGGTCAGCGTGGGGTGTATCTGCCAGGAGGCCGAAGGCTGTAGTGCACTGGAGACGAAGGTTAGATCTAGCCTTCCTCCCCTAGTGTGGGTGGGCTCTCCGGTGTTCAGGAGGCAGATCTCGGGTGTATCTTGAAAGGTGGTGTATAGGTGTAGGCTGTCTTCATTTGTGGGGCTTGCCGAGCTTAGGAAGGGATGATGTGCGTTGAAATCCCCTCCTATGAGTGTGGCGTGGTCAGCGGCCGAAGCAAATAATTGAGTAACCTCCAGTGAGCCCCTTGGGTTCTTGTAGATGTTGTGAACAGTTAATTCCCGTTCTTGGAGGGTTACTTTGACGGCCTGTGTCTCGATGTTTTCTCCACATGGAAATTGCTGCGTGACATCGGCGGAGGGTATGCTTGACTTGACCAAGATCATACATCCTCTTGTTGACGCCTGCGTGAAATGCCTCCTGTATGTTTTGTAACCGCTGAATTTGAAACAGTGGTGTTCTTGTAGAAGTGTTTCTTGTAGCAGTATGATGTCAAGCTTGTCCTTGGCTGCTGCTTCTTGTAGGAGGTGTTTCTTGTTTTTGATGCCCTGAGCATTCCATGTTAGGATGTTCAGGGTGCTGACGTTTTCCACCACTGTTTCATCGGGGACTTCTGGTGGTCCTCGATGGAGATGTCCAAGTTCGATTCCAACTGGATCAGGTCCATGTCTTCGTGTTCTGTGGTTTTTGCCTTCTGGGCCGTGGTTCGGTTCAGGGGAGTTGAAACGTCCAGTTTCTTTCTGGGAGCTGTTGGTATCTTG
>NW_024712526.1:6567944-6608199 GCF_018991925.1 Homarus americanus | reverse complement strand
TGTTGTACTTCGTTCAGTTACATTATATGGTAATGGTAGGGTGGTGATGTAGGAAGGTATGGTAATGGTAAGGTGGTGATGGTAGAGGAAGGTATGGTAATGGTAAGGTGGTGATGGTAGAGGAAGGTATGGTAATGGTAGGGTGGTGATGGTAGAGGAAGGTATGGTAATGGTAGGGTGGTGATGGTAGGAAGGTATGGTAATGGTAAGGTGGTGATGGGTAGAGGAAGGTATGGTAATGGTAAGGTGGTGATGGTAGAGGAAGGTATGGTAATGGTAGGGTGGTGATGGTGAGAGGAAGGTATGGTAATGGTAGGGTGGTATGGAGGAAGGTATGGTAATGGTAAGGGTGGTGATGGTAGAGGAAGGTATGGTAATGGTAGGGTGGTGATGGTAGAGGAAGGTATGGTAATGGTAGGGTGGTGATGGTAGAGGAAGGTATGGTAATGGTAAGGTGGTGATGGTAGAGGAAGGTATGGTAATGGTAAGGTGGTGATGGTAGGAAGGTATGGTAATGGTAGGGTGGTGATGGTAGAGGAAGGTATGGTAATGGTAGGGTGGTGATGGTAGGAAGGTATGGTAATGGTAGGGTGGTGATGGTAGAGGAAGGTATGGTAATGGTAGAGGTGGTGATGGTAGAGGAAGGTATGGTAATGGTAGGGTGGTGATGGTAGGAAGGTATGGTAATGGTAAGGTGGTGATGGTAGAGGAAGGGGAGGGGGTAGGATATTTAACAAGGCCTTTGGGAATTCGGGGAGGGGTGTGGTGGGGGAAGGGGCTGTTTGGACGCACGTTATAGGATTAATAGTTCAGTGAATGTTTCCATAATTCCCTCGAGGGGCTGATGGTGTAATGGGTCTTGTTGTAGTCTCCCCTCTCTCTCTCTCTCTCTCTCTCTCTCTCTCTCTCTCTCTCTCTCTCTCTCTCTCTCTCTCTCTCTCTCTCTCTCTCTCTCTCTCTCTCTCTCTCTCCCACTACATTATCTTCCTCCCTCTCCTCCTGCCCTCCTCCTGCACCCCTTCCTCCTGCACCCTCCCTGCACCTCCTCCTGCACCACCTCCTGCACCTGACAGTTACACCAGTCATATAACAGGTAACTAACTGGCACTAATTACCTCTCGGCTTCACCTGTTGCGTTAACTCCTCCTAATTTATTTAAATCGGTCCTTCTTCCCTTGAGTTTCACTGTCTCTCCTTCTTCCCCTTTCCCTTTCTTCTTCCCTTCCCCTTTTCCCTCCCGTTTCTTCTCTCCTTTTCGTCTTCCTCCTTCCCTCTTTTCCTCTCCTTTCCACCTGTCAGCATTCACAATTCCCATATAATATATTAATGGATTTCGTGTGTGTGTGTGTGTGTGTGTGTGTGTGTGTGTGTGTGTGTTGAGATGAGATGAGTGGAGGAGGACTGCCCCCAACCACCCTTCTCCTCCACCCCTCCACCCCAAGTAGCAGTGGTGTGGGTGAAATGGCAGGTAACGTTGCTGAGTCAGAGCCCCCACCCCACCATCCCCACTAGTTTGACCGCGGGGCCTCCAACACTACCACCAACCACTACTACCACCACATCTGTTATCATTACCACTATTACCATCACCACCAGCAATGCCAATACTACTACCACCATCACTACTCCACCACCTACTGCTACCACCACCACCACTACTGCTACCACTACTACCACCACCACTTTCTATCGTCTGGTGGACTTGTGAGGTGGAGTGTGGATGATATATTGTGGGAGGAACAGCAGTGCAGAGTTGTGGTAGAATGGTGGTGAAGGTGGTGGTGGTGGTGGGTAGGGGTGGTGGTGGGGGGGGATTAGGTGTACCACTACCACCACTAACCTTCACTACATTTCCCTCCGCCACGCTTTTTGTCTCGATAACTCCAGGTTCAAATTATTGGACTGGTTGACATTGGATCTTCCCACCTGAGTCAGCTACACTCCAGGTGTGTCGAGAACTTAATTACTAGAACTTTTTTACCTGGTCAATATTTACGTTTTGGGTTTATTTGACCTTTGACCTCTATTAGTATTGCTAAATTGAAAGAGACATTATTATTTAAAGTGTGGTAAATCAAAAGGCCGACCCTGTCAAAGTTTCAAATTAATCGGCACAAAATTGAAGGTGGTGAATTGTTTGTTTGTGTGAAGGAGACGACACACACACACACACACACACACACACACACACACACACTGGGGGTTAAGATAATGTAGACAAGAACTTAACAACCACGTGAGTAATGACGGGAGAGTCGGGACTGAAGCACAACTCAAATGAGAATCTAACTACAGTACGAGCCGGAACGATTGAGGGGGATTATGGTTTCTCTACGATTATGCCTTTCTGACTTTCATCATTTGAGTGACTGATGCTACTAACTGGTGCTACTGACTGGTGCTGTTGACTAGTGCTACTGACTGGAAGTGCTACTGACTGGTGGTGCTACTGACTGGCTCACTGGTGGTGCTGTTAACTGGTGGTGCTGTTGACTGGTGGTGCTGCTGGTGCTGTGACTGGTGCTGTTGATTAGTGCTACTGACTGGTGGTGCGATTATCTGCGTGGGTCTGTTGATTAGTGCTACTGACTGGTGTACTGTTGATAGTGCTACTGACTGGTGGTACTGTTGATTAGTGCTACTGACTGGTGGTGCTGCTGACTGGTGGTACTGTTGATTAGTGCTACTGACTGGTGGTGCTGCTGACTGGTGGTGCTGCTGACTGGTGGTACTGTTGATTAGTGCTACTGACTGGTGGTGCTGCTGACTGGTGGTGCTGCTGACTGGTGCTGTTGATTAGTGCTACTGACTGGTGGTGCTGTTGACTGGTGGTGCTGCTGACTGGTGCTGTTGATTAGTGCTACTGACTGGTGGTGCTGTTGACTGGTGGTGCTGCTGACTGGTGGTGCTGCTGACTGGTGCTGTTGATTAGTGCTACTGACTGGTGGTGCTACTGACTGGTGGTGCTGCTGACTGGTGCTATTGACTGGTGCTGTTGATTAGTGCTACTGACTGGTGGTGCTGTTGACTGGTGGTGCTGCTGACTGGTGCTGTTGACTGGTGCTACTGACTGGTACAATGAAAATGTATTGAGAAATATGAATTCAATTACATTTTGGTATAGAGTGCAGTACTCAACTCCCATCTGCTGACTTGTTCATACACGTGGCACTTGAATACATATGTAGTGAGATGCGTATGTGTGTGTGTGTGTGTAAAAAAAAAGTAAATATGTAGTCATGATCACAGTAATAGGTAAAAAAAAATAGGTCTATAAAATGTTACCAAGAATGTTTACGTGTCTTAAGGTTTATAGATAGGAAAATTGTTTGAGAATGTGTTGTCATTGTGTTGAGAGTTTTAAAGACAGATTAATAGGAGTGTCCAATCATTGTTCTCAAAGATCCTTGTAGACCCAAAGAAAATGCCGCCTCACTTTCTTGACATTAGTGTGTGTGTGTGTGTGTGTGTGTGTGTGTGTGTGTGTGTGTGTGTGTGTGTGTGTGTGTGTGTGTGTGTGTGTGTGTGTGTGTGTGTGTGTGTGTGTGTGTGTGTGTGTGTGTGTGTGTGTGTGTGTGTGTGTGTGTGTGTGTGTGTGTGTGTGTGTGTGTGTGTGTGTGTGTGTGTGTGTGTGTGTGTGTGTGTGTGTGTGTGTGTGTGTGTGTGTGTGTGTGTGTGTGTGTGTGTGTGTGTGTGTGTGTGTGTGTGTGTGTGTGTGTGTGTGTGTGTGTGTGTGTGTGTGTGTGTGTGTGTGTGTGTGTGTGTGTGTGTGTGTGTGTGTGTGTGTGTGTGTGTGTGTGTGTGTGTGTGTGTGTGTGTGTGTGTGTGTGTGTGTGTGTGTGTGTGTGTGTGTGTGTGTGTGTGTGTGTGTGTGTGTGTGTGTGTGTGTGTGTGTGTGTGTGTGTGTGTGTGTGTGTGTGTGTGTGTGTGTGTGTGTGTGTGTGTGTGTGTGTGTGTGTGTGTGTGTGTGTGTGTGTGTGTGTGTGTGTGTGTGTGTGTGTGTGTGTGTGTGTGTGTGTGTGTGTGTGTGTGTGTGTGTGTGTGTGTGTGTGTGTGTGTGTGTGTGTGTGTGTGTGTGTGTGTGTGTGTGTGTGTGTGTGTGTGTGTGTGTGTGTGTGTGTGTGTGTGTGTGTGTGTGTGTGTGTGTGTGTGTGTGTGTGTGTGTGTGTGTGTGTGTGTGTGTGTGTGTGTGTGTGTGTGTGTGTGTGTGTGTGTGTGTGTGTGTGTGTGTGTGTGTGTGTGTGTGTGTGTGTGTGTGTGTGTGTGTGTGTGTGTGTGTGTGTGTGTGTGTGTGTGTGTGTGTGTGTGTGTGTGTGTGTGTGTGTGTGTGTGTGTGTGTGTGTGTGTGTGTGTGTGTGTGTGTGTGTGTGTGTGTGTGTGTGTGTGTGTGTGTGTGTGTGTGTGTGTGTGTGTGTGTGTGTGTGTGTGTGTGTGTGTGTGTGTGTGTGTGTGTGTGTGTGTGTGTGTGTGTGTGTGTGTGTGTGTGTGTGTGTGTGTGTGTGTGTGTGTGTGTGTGTGTGTGTGTGTGTGTGTGTGTGTGTGTGTGTGTGTGTGTGTGTGTGTGTGTGTGTGTGTGTGTGTGTGTGTGTGTGTGTGTGTGTGTGTGTGTGTGTGTGTGTGTGTGTGTGTGTGTGTGTGTGTGTGTGTGTGTGTGTGTGTGTGTGTGTGTGTGTGTGTGTGTGTGTGTGTGTGTGTGTGTGTGTGTGTGTGTGTGTGTGTGTGTGTGTGTGTGTGTGTGTGTGTGTGTGTGTGTGTGTGTGTGTGTGTGTGTGTGTGTGTGTGTGTGTGTGTGTGTGTGTGTCAAAATAATTATGAGAATTGGCTGCTGTTCCTCCCTTCTTCCTGCTCCTGCTGCTCCCTCTTCCTGCTTCACCCTCCTCTTCCTGCTCCTGCTCCCTCCCTCCTGCTGCTGTTCCTCCCACTTCCTGCTGCCCTCCCTCTTCCTGCTCCCTCCCTTCTTCCTGCTCCTGCCTCCCCTCTTCTTCCTGCTCCTGCTGCTCCCCTCTTCCTGCTTCACCCCTCCCCTCTTCCTGCTCCTGCTGCTCCCCTCTTCCTGCTGCTGTTCCTCCCTCTTCCTGCTGCTCCCCTTGTTAAGTCAGGACAGAAGACCATGAGGGTGACTGGTAGTTAGCAGGCAGGGGGACAGGAAAGAGCTCTGAGTGTAACGATCCGTGCTACACCCCTCCCCGCCGCCACAGTCCAGCACAGTAAAAAGACAAAAAGCTCTCATGGAATTCTTGTAACTTGGGTAACAGGTCCCACCAAGTGTTAAAGTTAGAAGATTGTGACTTTCGGTGTGTCCTGAAGTTGAAGCCAATCTTTCTGGACCTTTGCCTTAGCCACCCCCCCTCCCCTCCCCCTCCCCAAACTAATGGTACACAAGAGAACACACTCCATAGGATTCGTGTATGATGAACCAGATTGAGGTGTGTTCGTGTAGGTGTATTCTGACTTTTAAAACCTCATTGTATTGAATAGAAAGATATGTACACGTACTAAACTCCCTGCTGTGTGTGTGTGTGTGTGAGAGAGAGAGAGAGGGGGTGTGTGTGTGGGGGAGGAAACGGTAATATAGGCTCAGTATTGATCTTGGGAGGCAAGTCCTAATACCCTGACCAGCCAGCCAACCAACAGGGAACACCTAATAATTGAGGGAGGGATGTTAGTCCTACTGTCACTACTGCCTGTGTATAGCTTCCACCTTTATGTTTATACTCTTGAGGCGTAGCTTTAAATATTACCCTCCTGTATTGATGCGTATGATGACCCTTCCCCCTCCACCCTCCCTCTCATCCTCTCCTCAGTGTAAAGAGATGGGTAACTAAACACCCACCCTGTAGTAGGCTGTGTAGTGGTTTAGGTGTAACACTAAAGTTGTCCCCCCTTACTTGTGTGGCATCTCGACTAGTCTCTGGTGGTTTGAGGTGTTGGTGGAGGTGTTGTGACAGTGAGGTATACCCCAGGGGCCTCTCTGTATTGTGTACAAGACTAAAGAATCCCACCGTTGCTCCCACTTACTTTGGCGGTGTGGGATGGGGTGTGGTGGGGGGAGGGAAGGGATGGGGGGGGGGTGACAAGGTGGTGTGGGAAAGAAGAGGTAGAGGGGGTAGGGAGGTGGCACTGATGACGTGAACAACAGTTGCCACGTTGCTCTGTCATTTGAATGTTTTTTTTTATATACATTCTTCATAAAGGCAACTCAACAATCACTGTATGGCAATCCATCATTTCAGGCGACACACTTGTTATTATGGCAACGCAACACTTCAAATGTAACTGAAATGTCACTATGGCGTGTAATGATAACGATGATGATAACTTATGTACATTATAATTATATACAGTAATTTGTTTGAGATATGATCGTTTAGGGAGTCCAAACTTGAAGCAGTGAGAGGCTCCGGAGGGCGACAGATACCTAGGCTGGATTTAGAACCTTCCAAAGTTGCTTGATTAACATACACTAACACTGATACGGGAAGCTTAGGAGACGGTAAGATGGACTTTTTTGTGACTGAGAATTATACAACGTAAAGTATTAAGACCTGAGAATTATACAACGTAAAGTATTAAGAGCTGAGAATTATACAACGTAAAGTATTAAGAGCTGAGAATTATACAACGTAAAGTATTAAGAGCTGAGAATTATACAACGTAAAGTATTAAGAGCTGAGAATTATACAACGTAAAGTATTAAGAGCTGAGAATTATACAACGTAAAGTATTAAGAGCTGAGAATTATACAACGTAAAGTATTAAGAGCTGAGAATTATACAACGTAAAGTGTTAAGAGCTGAAAATTATACAACGTAAAGTATTAGAGCTGAGAATTATACAACGTAAAGTATTAGAGCTGAGAATTATACAACGTAAAGTATTAAGAGCTGAGAATTATACAACGTAAAGTATTAAGAGCTGAGAATTATACAACGTAAAGTATTAAGAGCTGAGAATTATACAACGTAAAGTATTAAGAGCTGAGAATTATACAACGTAAAGTATTAAGAGCTGAGAATTATACAACGTAAAGTATTAAGAGCTGAGAATTATACAACGTAAAGTATTAAGAGCTGAGAATTATACAACGTAAAGTATTCTCATTTATTTTTGTTAGTGAACTTGTATTGTTATAGAGTTTGGTTGTTGTTGTGTTATTGTTTCAGCGGAGGACCTCAGTCGCCACCTTGCAGTAGAACACTCAATGGGTAGCTTTTAATAGGTCATGGTTAACACTATCAGCTGACGCATTATTTACTCTCGTGGTATTAGGGATTTTTTAGTGGTGGAAAAAAGGTCAGTTTAAGGTTTAGCCTCTCCCTCACCACACACACTCCCTCACCACACACACACTCCCTCACCCCACACACACTCCCTCACCACACACACTCCCTCACCACCCTCACCACACCTCATTACTACACGCTACCAACCGCTCACCTTAACCTCTCTTTGACCACATTTCTCTGCAAGTGATTATTAAAGTTTATGTTAGATCATATTTGCCCCTGTGTAAGTGGTCCACTACCTAGGGCGGAGAATTGCGACTGTACAACCACGCCCACCTTCCCGCCCATGGCCTCCTCCTCCTCCCATCAAACTGACTTACCATTTTCACCTACCTACTACGCCCACCATTCTGGCCGCTACTCATTGGTGATGGTGAAAGTGGTGGTGGTGGTGGTGGTGGTGAAGGCAACAGTAGCACCCTTGCTCCAGGTACTGTGTGGTAATACTCTCTCTCTCTCTCTCTCTCTCTCTCTCTCTCTCTCTCTCTCTCTCTCTCTCTCTCTCAGGTGCATTGTAAACCAGTGCACAATGACCCCCCCCTGCCTGTGCTCCCCCCTCCCACCTGTGCTCCAGTTTTCCATGCCTTTTACTCTCACATTCCATTCTCCCCTCACTCACCCCACCTCCTCTCTCTCTCTCTCTCTCCTCTCTCTCTCTCTCTCTCTCTCTCTCTCTCTCTCTTTCTCTCTCTCTCTCTTTCTCCTCTCTCTCTCTCTCTCTGTTTTATTCCTTTCTTTCTTCTCAATTATCTCCTCCCTCCCCCCCACACACATACCCCTCTTCCTCCATCACACATCCTACAGTCTTCCTCCCCTTTCCCTTCCTTCCCCTCCCCTCCCCTTCCTTCCCCCTTCCTTCCCTCCCCTCTCCCCCCTCTCCCTTCCTCCTAGAGACAGGAGATGAACTTAAGAAACCAGACGGTGTATTGTTAATCTTTTTGTTACTTTCTCCCCATAGCCTGAGTAGTCTCCTCCTTCCCTCACCCCCCTCACCCCCTCACCCCTCACCCCCTCACCCCCTCCCCCAACACGGCAGGATACATGGTAGTAATGGTATATATATATTTTGTATCTTACAGTAATTCTTTCATCGTCTCTCGGGTTGTTTATTCAAGTGTAGACAACGACTGAATGGTTTCCTGCTGCCCCTCGTTAGTCAGGCCTCTTTCTTCCTCCTGTTCTTCTTTTTCTTGTTCTTGTTCTTCTTCCTTCTTTTTGTTGTTGTTGCTCTTCTTTATGTTGTTGTTGTTGTTCTTCTTCTTCTTATTCTTGTTGTTGTTGTTCTTCTTCTTCTTCTTATTCTTGTTGTTGTTCTTCTTATTCTTGTTGTTGTTCTTCTTCCTTCTTATTGTTCTTCTTGTTCTTGTTCTTCTTTCTCCATTCCTTCCTGCTGTATCTCCTCTTTCCCATCCTCCTTCTCTCCTCCTCCTCTATCTTCTCTTTCCCCTCCTCCTCCTCCCTACGTATTCATCCTCTTCTTTTGTTTTTCTCTTTTTCGCCTTTTCTCCCACGTTCCTTCCTCTCTCCACCTCTTCCTTCCCTCCTTCTTCCCTCCCCAGTCCTTCCTTTCCGCCCCTCCCCTTTATAGTCCTCCTTCTGCAAGTTCTTCTTTAGTGGTTCCTCTCCTCTACTTAATACCATGTTTTGTGTCAAAGTTTTGAAGAACAATGGTCCCCAAACTACAGCTCAAACGGAGTTGATGTTCTATCTAAGTAATCCCGACCATCTCGCCAACCTGCCACAAAAGACTCTCTTTGGGGCGTGGCTTCACAAAAGTGTTGCAGATCTCTTGAAACTGAATGTCCCAATCACCCCAGACGAACCTATTAATGTCATTCCTCCTTGGCTGGACATATCAGTTCCTATTAATTACACTCCTGTTGGTAGTAAGCAAATGTTAAACACCGATGTGATGAGATGTGTCACACTAGAAACTATTAACAGACACATAGAGAGTATTAAATCAAGTGAATGTTATGCTTTTACTGATGGTTCTGTGCAATTGTAATATATAAAGAAAATGAGATGATAGTGTCAAACAAAGGCTGAACAACTGGGCCAGCACAACACGAACTGAACTAACTGGAATCTACTTAGCCACAGACGACCTCAAAGAAAATGGAGGTGGGGTGATATTCTGTGACTCTCAAAGTGCTTTGAAATCAATGAACAGCCCATCAGGCTCTATGTCTAAAGTTGTATGTTATATTTAAAGGAATGTGATAACTGCCAATGAGAACAACTTTCGTATCGAATTTGTGTGGATTCCGTCCCATGTTGGAATCAGGTATCATGACCGTGCTGATAGACTGGCCAATGAGGCATGTAAGAAAGAAAATGTTGACCGTGACCTTGGCCTGTCCAATGCTGTAATTAAAAACATTCAAGTCAGAATCATGAACTCTGATCTAGAAGAAGTGAGAAATGCAGAGAGACCTGACAGTTGTAGCATTAGTAAATATGACAAATTTTGTAACAAGAGGTACCGGTATGGCCAGCATAAGGACAGAACCAGACAATGTGATGTAGTCGTGGCCAGAATTAGGCTAGGATACAGACACATCTGGCAAGTTAGTAACGCTGTACCCATACCGGAACACTCAGCATGTAAACTTTGTGATAAACCTTTAAAGCATACACGTGAACACTATATTATTGAATGTGACACTGTCAAAGACTTCAGGCCACCTGACTTATTGTATCTTGAACTATGTAATTACTTCATTGAATCAGGTGTGCTTGAGGACATTCTTGCTGTTTATCCCAAATTTGCTAGCCCACACTGATTAGTCTTCAATTAGAATATGACTCCAATGTATGTGATCCACTGACCTATATATGCTGCTGGTGAATGTGATGTATTTCTTTGTGTGTGAACCTCTGTCCTGCGTGACAGTGAGAAGTGATACCACCCTCAGTGTCAAGACCTGACTGAATTACTCAGAATAGGCAAACTGTACTACAAGCTTTGTCAATAAATTTGTTAAACTATCTAACCCCCCCCTCCTTCTTCTTCTTCTTCTTCTTCAGTTTTCATTAATCCTTCTTTCATCACACACACACACACACACACACACACTATTCTCTCTCTCTCTCATACACACACACTCCAGGTAGGTCATTAACGTTCTGCCTGGTGAATGGTTGACCCTTGAGAGAGAGAGAGAGAGAGAGAGATGTTTCCTCCACAAATTAATTTCCCCGGCACCAAACTCTGTGTCCACTGTTGTTATATTTTACCTTTTCCTCAAGACAATTTTCTTGGGTGGAATGTCCTTACCTGGAGGGGGGTTACCTGTGGAGGGAAGGGGGAGTTTTTTAATGTTATTTGTTATTTATTGAATGAGGATTGTTGTTATTAGTTGTTGTTTTTTATTGTTGTTGTCATTATTTGTTTATTTATTTGTTTGTTTTTGTTTGTCTAGGAGGTAATTTTTGTTTGGGTCTTTGTACTTTGGGTTTTTTTTTCCTGGGTTTGTTAAGGGATTTTATTTCCGATATATTTTCCTGGGTCTCTTTTGGTTTTGGTTTTGTTTGTTTTTTCCCAGATGGAGTTTTTTCCTAAGTGAAACATTAGTAGATTTCTTCAAAAGTTCGCCCCTAAATGGGTTTTATTTTCCTTCATTTTCTTACACTTGGATGAGTTTTCCTGTATTGATTCTCTAATAAAATTTTCCTATATCAATTTTCCTTGATTTTTCCTGGATAATTTTTTTCCTAATGAATTTTCCTCGGCAGATTTTCTTCAGTACATTTACCTAGGCAGATTTCCCTTGAATTTTCCTTGACTGATTTTGCTGAGAGCATTACCTGGCGTGGTGTTGTAAGTGGTGGCAGAAATGAAGGTGTTTACGGGCCTCCCACATCCCCCCTGCTCGCTCGTTAAGACACTTTAATGACCTAATTCAGCTATACTACCCTCTCTCGGGGGTTTCATTATCCCCCTTCCCCCTTATCCTTCCTCCTTTCCCTCTCCACTCCTCATCCTTACTCCAATCTCTCACTTAACCTAACCTAACCCAACCTAACCTAACCCAACCCAACCTAACCCAACCTAACTTAACCTAACCCAACCTAACCTAACCTAACCTAATCTTAACCCCAATTATTCACGTCACCTCATGGCAACTATACTGGGTCGAGGAGAGACAGCCAGCAGGTCAGGTAAGGTCACACGCCCTCACCTGCAGGATAAGGTCACACGCTCAAAATAGAGGTCAAGGTTCATAGGGAGGAGGAGGAGGAGGGGGATAAAGGTGTACCATCAGCTTTAAAAGGTCAATGGTGTAATGGTTTAGGAAATTAAAAGGTTTGTAATTAGTTTTCGTGTGTGTTTGTTTGTTTGTTTGTTTGTTTCACCTGGGCAAAGAATCTAAGCTTAGTAGCGTTTTTATGTGGGGTCATGTGTAGATTAAAAGCTTACCCCTCAACTTGTTTTACCTGTTGATTGAATAACATAATGCTACCTGGTGGGTTGGGGGGGGTCCACCTCTTACGGTCACACCTGAAGGGATGATGACCTGGAGGGTGACTTACAGGTGTGGTGTGGTAACTGGAGGCTGAATTACAGGTGTGTTGTGTACGAGAGCATGAAGTTGGTGAATTTAGGTGACGCAGGCAATAAGGTGGCGTATTGGCGTCATAAAATGCTTTCGGACAACCTGGATCTACGTGACTCACAACTCATAACATATAGACACAATTACTCATAACTCACAACTCATAATATGTAGCTATAATAACACAACTCTCAAAATATATTGGATATAGAATGACTCATAACTCACAACTCTCAAAATATTTATACAATGACTCATAACTCACACCATATAGACGGTAATTTATAACTCACAAAATACAAATACAATGACTCATGACTTCCACGACAATGACTCAAAAAGGCGCTTAAGATACGTGGACAGAAGGACTCAAACCTGACCATTAGCTGGGGGGGAGGGGTGGTAACGAGGGATCAGGTCTTAAGCTTTTGGGGGATGTGAGGGGACTTAAGAGGGGAGAGAGGTGGGGTGATGAGGGGTGAGGGGAGGTGGTGTGTTATGGTCAAGGTGAAGTGAGGTGAGGTGAAGTGAAATGATGTTAGGTGAGTTAAAGTGAGGTTTTGTTGGGTTAGGTTAGGTGACTACCGCCTACCAACACCTGACCACGGGATCGATCACGTGTTCTTCCCCAAATATGTGGGTGACCTTGACCATTGACCTCTGCTTCCATGTCAAAGGTGAGAGAGCCTCGTATATCGTCCGGCTTATTACTCCTTTTGGTGCTTTATCATTTTATATTCACAAGACTGGAATGTTTCTTGTGTGTGTGTGTGTGTGTGTGTGTGTGTGTGTGTGTGTGTGCGCGCGCGTGTGTGTGTGTGTGTCAGCAGGTATCAGGGTGTACTAAGGCTGACACTTGACATTTATACTACCCTCCTTACTTTGCACTCCCCCCCCTCCTGCGTTCCCTTGACATTTTTTAAACCCGGAATTTTATGGTGAGGGACAGTGAGTACTCGTATAATTAATAGCTGAGGGGTCTAGTGGGTGAGAGGAGAGGGATGGGGAGGTAGATGAGAGTGATGCGTGAGGGGGAGATAATGAGTGGCCTGAGAGGGGTATCCTTGACCTCAGGTGTGAAAGGTCAGCACCCCCCTACCTTCCGTGCCACCTGTTTAGTTGTGGCGGTGGTGCACCTTCTATGTGATGTACAGTGCATGTTGACCGTGAAGGGGTTGAGTAACAGTGTCCCTGCCCCGCCCCGCCTGTCCTGCCCTGCCCTGTGCCCCTGCCCCGCCCTGCCCTGCCCTGTTCTCCACGCGCTTCCTGACCTCTCACCTTCACCCCCAATAAAGTCACGGAACCTTTTGATTTTATTACTCGCGAAAGTTACAACAGAAACGGAAATCCAATTTAACATTCACTCTCGAACCATGTGGGTTCCTTCCTCTTCTCCCTCCCTCCCTTTTCCCCCTCCCCACACCTCCTTTCTCCCTCCCACGCCCCCTTCCCCCCACCCTCCCTTTGTGATAATATGAGAACGTGTGACTCCTGCATATTATTCTGAAGGGATCAACACTATCTCTATACCTGTGTGTGTGTGTGTGTGTGTGTGTGTGTGTGTGTGTGTGTGTGTGTGTGTGTGTGTGTGTGTGTGTGTGTGTGTGTGTGTGTGTGACGAGTAGGCAAAGGGTTGACAGGTGTGGTGTACCTTCAGTATACACCAGAACCTACCACTAATTATTATTACTTAATCTAATCCTTTAACAGCTTTTAATGTGATTTAATCCAGTACAGTAGTTAGTTTAATCTGGTTTAAAAGTGTGGCGTGGTTTAAAAGTGTGAATTAACTTAAACGGAGTGTGGCGGGGTTTAAACAGAGTAACCGGGCTTGATGCAATAGTTTAGTAGTGGTGATGTTGGTGGCGGTAGTGGTGGTGGTAGTAGTGGTGATGGTGGTAGTAGTGGTGATGGTGGTAGTAGTGGTGATGGTGGTAGTAGTGGTGATGGTGGTAGTAGTGGTGATGTTGGTGGCGGTAGTGGTGATGGTATTGGTGAGGGTAGATGTGGTAGTAGTGGTGATGGTGGTAGTAGTGGTGATGGTGGTAGTGGTAGGAGCGTTCGTCCTCTTGTATATATTCTGACACGGTAGCACCAGTTAAAGGTCAGAGGTGGATGTGGGCGGCTGGGCGGAAGAGAGTGTGGGTGGCTAGGTGGGTGGAGGACTAATACTCTTCCTCTCTCTTGCTTTTACCCTCACCACCCCACCCTCACCCCACCCTCACCCCACCCAGCCCTGACGCATCACCCTCCCGCCCTGACAGTTGGATGGGGGTGCCTGCCTGTGAGGTATGTGCTTCCCACGCTTAATTAGCTGTTGCCCAGGTGAGAGATGCTCCAGTTGTTGATCAGGTGAAGAGGTAGGTAGGAGAGGGGAGTGTGTGGGGGATGGTGGGAGAGGAGTGGGAGACGGGGTGTGTGGGGGGATGATTAAACGGGTGGGGGTGAGAGGTAGAAGAGTAGGGATAAGGGGGAGGGGGGGGGTTGCTCTACTCTCTCTCACCTGCTCTAATCTTTACTCTCACCTCTTCTACTATTATATAACTCATCCTATTCAAGTGTGTGTGAGTGTATCGTGACAGGTGTGTTGGTACGGCAAGAGTGCGTTAGAAGATGTGTCAGGGTGTGTTGTTAGGGAGTGTAGCAGGGTTATGTTACAGCCAGGTGTGCTTAGGTAGGTGTCGATGATAACTCTTCAGGTAAAAATTGGTAGTAGGAAAAGTTTGACCAGGTGTTATTATTATTACTAGGGAGGGAAGGAGGGGAGGGGTAACGAGCTTAAAGTTATATGATGATGTAGTCTCTGGTCTTCCTTTCCTCGATCTGTCCCATGGTCTCCTAGGTACCCTCTCGCCCCACCCCCACCCCACCCACCTACCCACCTTGGTCTCTATATTTGTGTCCGGGTGGGCGGGTGGGTGGGTGGGTCTCCTAGGCAACACCACTCGATTGGTTTCTCTCCACTTTCGTCTCCTACTACACCATATTGATGTTATTATTTTATTTTGTATCTCTGGTCTCCTAGGTTGTCTCTCCTGTTACCCCCGTCTCCTCCATTGTCGTCGTTCCTCTCCATCCTCCTCTCCATCCTCTTCCTCTCCTCCTCCTTCTCCTCACTCCTCTCATCTCATTTCTCACCATTATCAATTCCCGATGAGCGTCAGCAACATAGCTACCACGACCTAGTTTCCCAGCGCCTCCTATCGCGCCTCCTTCTGTCGTGACCTTCAGTATAGTATTGTTGTTTGTTTTCTTGTTCTCACGGATGGTGGAAATTGAGTAAGACCTACCGGAGAAGGTTGGCTCATAAGGGGGGGGGTGATGAAGATGGTGATGATGGTGGTGATGGTGGTGGTGGTGATGGTGGTGGTGGTGACAGGGAGAAGGTTTGATGATGGGAGGAGGAGATAGTATGGGTAATAGTGAAAGGTCTCCAACAATCCTACCAGCCTCCCCCTCCTCACTACCTCTACTAGGCCGAGAGAAAAAAATAGTGTGTGGTGGAGAGGAGAGGCGTTCAATATGTGGCCCAGAGACGCAGGCGGGGAGGTGGGGGGACTGATGGAGGGGGCAAGAGTAGCGTCTTCAGCCTCCCTCCAGCCCATCACCACACTCTCCTCTTCCTCATAGTGTGTTGTGTCCTCTCCTCACACCACACTGTTCTCCTCACAGTACTGGTAAACCTGTCAATACCTCGTGGAAGATAATGTAAACAAACTGACTCTATTCGACACCTCTCAGATGGTTTTAATTTCCTAAGTAAAAATATTAATATCTCTCTTCACACAAGAAAGAGTCACTCTAATTTAGGATATATATGAGAGAGAGAGAGAGAGAGAGAGAGAGTTAACTGCAAATTATTTTCATCGAGTATAAACCAAATCAACACAACACAACACCCTCAACACCTACACCTCATTGTTGCTCCTGTAGGTGTGGCTGAAGGTGTAGGTAGGTGCGTGGTATAACTCTTCGTCTCGTCACTACCAAGGCCTTGTTATGGAGAGTCGCCCATTGGTCACAGCACATAGGGTCGTTTATGGGAGTCGTTATTGTTTGTCTTAGGTGTATAATATATAATGGGGTTCAGTTTTAACTCGGTGGGTGGTGGTGGTGTTGATGGTGTTAATAATAGTGGTGGTGTAGCTGGTAAAGGTGTTGGGTGGTGTAGCTTGGGGTGGAGGGGTGTTATTGAGGCGGCCATGGTTAGGCGGCTATTTTTATAGTGTGCTGGCGGCCATCTTGAAACACGCCCTCTGGTGTTGACATCAGACGAAAAATAAAAAAAAATAAAAAAGTAAAAATATTAATACTTTTAGGAAAGGATGAAAGTAACTCAAGTATTGTATATAATATTTAAAGACATTCTAAGATATTTCCCAATGTTCTTTTTTTTAGGGAAAGCGTAAATATTAGTTCAGAGATGGTATGCATTAAGGTTAGGTTAGATTAGGCTAGTTTAGGTTAGGTTAGGCTAGACTAGACTTGGTTAGGTTAGATTAGATTGTTAATATATCAGTATACTTGTGCTTTATACGTAACCCCAAGCAGTAGGTCAAACACAGTTGTCTGAGTGAGTGTGTTTACCGCCAGCTAGTGTAATCAGGACGGAGCAATAATCGTAATATAACTCTCTCGTGTGTGTGGCAGAGGTGGTGTGAGTTGAGTAATGTTGGTGCCCTGTATTTGGATCACTTGAATAATAATAGTCCACCACCCAGAGAGAGAGAGAGAGAGAGAGAGAGATTGAAATGAAATGAATTGAAATGAAATGAACAATACAGTAGTTTTACGTTTTTTGTTTGGGTGATTAAGAGGTTAAGAAAGTCTTTTAAAGTGCCATTTACTAAAAAAAAATTCCACAACACAACATACAACAACCTTACAATACACTTTATCTACACAACACAACAGATTATATCAAAACAAAAAGTATAGAGTTTGGTGTGCCATGGAACACGTACACACATACGTTATCATTGTGTCCTTCCCTCCATCCACCCTCTTCATCCCCTTCTCTCTTCCTCCTCCCTTCCGTATATCTTCCTCCCTCCTAGGCGTAGGCGGTGTGCTGTGTACATAAGCTGGGGGCCCTGGGGAGGAGGCGGGTGGGGGGAGGGGAGTGTGAGGAAGGGAGAGGGGAAGAAGCTGAGATTAAAGAAGGGAAGGAGGGGGGAGGGGGTAAGGAGTGGAGAGAAAGAAAAGTGAGAGAGGGAAGGAAGGGAGCGAGGGTGAAAGCGTGATTGAGTTAACTAGAGAGAGAGAGAGAGAGAGAGAGAGAGAGAGAGAGAGAGAGAGAGAGAGATGCACAGAAATTACTTCACACAACATGAGCAGGCGGGGCTTTATAAGAACATAAGAATGGAGGAAACTGCAGCGGGCCTATTGGCCCATACTGGGCAGTCCTGTTTACACTCAACCCCTATTGCTCATATGAGCATCCAACCTATGTTTGAAGCAATTCAGCGTATTCGAGTTAATGATGATATTTGGTAACTTGTTCCATTCATCCACTACTCTGTTTCCAAACCAGTGTTTACCTATTTCACGCCTAAATCTAAATTTGTCTAATTTAAAACCATTGTTACGAGTTCGCTCCTGGTTGGATAATTTGAGTACCTTTGTAATGTCCCCTTTGTTTAGCCCTGTCTTCCACTTATACACCTCTATCAGGTCGCCCCTCGCTCTACGTCTCTCGAGGGAGTGCAAATTAAGATGCTTTAACCTGTCTCTATACTCAAGGTTCCTAATGCCCGAGATTAGTCTTGTCATTCTCCTCTGAATTCTTTCCAACGATTCTATATCCATTCTGTAATACGGTGACCAGAACTGAACTGCGTAATCCAGGTGTGGTCTCACAAGAGCAAGATACAGTTTTAGGATGACCTCGCTAGTCTTGTAACTAACACTCCTTTGTATGAACCCAAGTAATTTTATTAGGCCTTTGTTACGAAAGCAAAACACATTGTTTACTTCTGGCTTTTAAGGTTCTACTTATCATTACTTCCTAAATCTCTCTCAAGTAGTCGGATTTCTCTCTATGGCATCGTTGTTCATCTGGTATCTGGTTTCCTGTTTACATCTCCATACTGAGTACTTTTACATTTGTCGACATTGAATTTCATCTCGCCATTTTTCAGACCATTCGAAAAATTGTTTAGATCTTCTTGTAAAGTTTTGCTTTAAAGTCCTCGCCACAGATTTGATAACACGCCCCATTTTAGTGTCATCAGCAAATTTAATTAGTGTTGCTGTCTATGCTGACATCTATGTCGTTTATGCATATAATAAACAATAATGGTCCAAGTACTGAGCCTTTGGGGAACCTTACTTCAGACGTTGTTCAATGGGACTTAGTGCCGCACGCTCACTGGGCTGTTTCCTGTCCTGTAACCACGCCCCATCCATTTAAGGATGTCACCTTTGATGCCATGAGCTTCTACCTTCTAATTAGCTCGTGGGGACTCTGTCGGCTGGGCTTTGCTAAAGCTTCCAGATATACCACATCATATTCTCGTCCACTGATTCGAAAACTGATGAAAAGAATGTTAATAGATTAGTTGCAAGAACGTCCGCTTAGAAGCCATGGGGAATCATTGATCAATCGCGCTTCTCCAGGTGATTTCTTTCGAATAGAGTTGAAATGATTGCTTCCAGTAATTTGCCTACTATTGATGTTAGACTGATTGGGCGGTAGTTAGAGGATAGTGATCTATCCTCTTCTTGAAAAATCGGTATTACATTCGCGACTTCAGGATTCTGGTACTACACCTGTTTTTAAGGACATGTTAAACAACTTTGCTAAGGGTATACTAAGCTCTTCCTTACATTCCTTTAATACTCTGGCAAATATCTCATCGGGACCAGGTGACTTATTAGGCTTTAGTTTGTCTATTTGCTTACTAACATCGTTACTAGTCACTACTATCTCACTTAATTTGTTTTCTTCACTATCTCTGAATAGAGTCGGTGCCTCGGGTATCATGTTTAGATTTTCGGTGGTGAAAACTGTTGAAAATATTTATTCAAATTATTGCTCATTTCTCCGTCGTTATCAGTGAGCTCGCCGGAGTCTGACCGTATTGGTCCAATCTTTTCTCGTGTTTTAGTTTGATACATTTGGTAGAATCCTTTGGGGTTTGTCTTCGCCTCCCTTGCTATCCTTACCTCATTATTCCTCTTTGCTTTCCTTATCTCGGTTTTAACTCTACTCGCCAATACCCTATAATAGTCCCGGAGGTGAATTTCGCCACGATTTATCCTTCTACCTATAGCCTTCCTTTGGCCAATGATGTTCTTTAAATAATTATTTATCCATTTAGGGTCATTGTTGTCTGATCTGAGTTTTTTGTATGGTATGTTCTGCCTTTGTGCATTAAGTAACTCACTATTTAAATTATCGTGGAACTCGGCAATCTCAGATCTCGTTATCAGGTCTGTGTCATCTGTGAGGTTCACGGCCAAGCGCGACACCCCCTCTCTCAGCTGCCTCTTTAAACTGTCAAAGTTTGCCCTTCTGAAATCTGGTACTTTAGTGGAATTTTCCTTACGTCTGCCCTGAAAATCTAACTGGAATCGAATTTCTTTGTGATCGCTGTTTGCAAGTTCGTTCCCTACCTCGACATTGCTAATGAGGTTTTCTCTGTTCGTCAGAACTAAATCCAGTATATTATTACCCCGTGTGGGTTCGGTTATATGTTGACTTAGGAAACAGTCCTGGATCGTCTCGAGAAAATCCTCTGATTCTGAGTTACCCGTAAGGACAGTCCAATCTATTTGGCCAAGGTTAAAGTCGCCTACTATACAGACTTTGTTGTGTATGGAAGCCCTGCGCATTTCATCCCAGATAAGTCGCTCATTGACGCTATCAAGATTGGGGGGTCTATATATTACCCCTGTGATTAATTTTTCCCGACCGTCGCTTAATTCTATCCAAATTGTTTCTGTATTCCTCTCAGTTTTTATTTCCTTATTTATTTCACACTTCAGATTATCCCTAACATAGATTGCTACTCCGCCTCCTTTCCTGGTCTGCCTATCGGTATGGAACAGTTTGTAACCCGCAATTTGGTATTCGACTGGTAATTCACGTGTGTCTAGGTTGATCCATGTTTCAGTGAATGCAATTATATCGATTTCTTCGGTACATACCAAGGCCTTAATATCATCCATTTTGTTTCTCATACTTCTACTGTTCGCGTAGTATACATTTAAGTTAGTCGTGTTCTGAGTCCTTCCCTTACCGCGTTTAGTTTTAAACTCCCTGTCTAATTTAGTTTTGTCATCATTCCTAACACTATTTCCCTGTAATCTTTCGCCTTGTTTACCCGCTCCCACTGCAGTCTCCTCCACCCCCGTGCCCCTATGTTCTCTTAGCAGTTTAAAGACTTCGATATCTTTTGAACTGCCCCCTCTAGAGCCCCAGCCAGGGTTGCTACTCCATCCCTAGACAGGTGCACCCCATCCCTAGCATAAAGGTCCCTTCTGCCATAGAAGTTGTCCCAGTTGTCAATGAATGGGACTGATATTGACTTGCAATATCTGTCAAGACGGTCGTTAACACCAACTGCCCTTGACAACCATTCACTGCCAACTCTCCTTCTAGGCAGGACACCGCATATGATAGGGATCCCTCCCTTAGTCCTAATACGATCTATGGCTGCCTTGAACTTATCAAGAAGTTCCTCGCTCCTACACCGGCCAATATCATTGCCTCCTGCACTGAGGCAGATAATGGGTTTGTTCCCATTACCAGACAAGATATTGTCCATCCTGTCAACTATATCCCCCACCCCAGCTCCTGGCAAACACACCCTCATCCTATTTTTGTTTTTACCACAAAAGGCCCTGTCCATGTACCTTACCTGTGAGTCACCAACAATTAAAGTTTTTATACCTTCCTTGTCATCCCTGCCCCTGACTGTACTAACGTCCAATTCGTCTATCAAGGGACTGAACGGGTTGGTACACTTAGCTGTTGTTGTCGTTGTTGTCGTATCCTTTGAGTGCTTCTTGACCACCAGCTTGGTCCTCCCACTACTCACGACTTTCCACTCGTTTGATTTTTCGTCAGACACTGGCTTTACTCGTCCAGCCTCTCCTTTTAACTTCGCCAGCTCTTTCCTTAATTTCAGGTTCTCCAACGTGGCCCTCTCAATTTCTAACTTGGCCCTCGCCAATTCTTCAGTGGACCACTCCAGTTTGGTCAACAAACTCTCATACCCAAGACCGCACATATCACTGGCCATATCTGATAATTATCCCTCTGGAGCTAACCCTGCCGTGACCTTTCCCCTAGTGAGGTCAGAACACAACTGAGTGAGGTCAGAACACAACTGAGTGAGGTCAGAACACAACTGAGTGAGGTCACCCCTCCCGACCAACCCTGACCAGTAACGACCGACTTGAACCAATCCCGACCAACCTCAACCAATCCCGACCACATTAATGAAGAACACCAAGACCCTGAAACGTTTTAATTTGGAACGTTTTAGCTGCGAACGTTTTAAGTATATACTGTTATCCAACCCGACCCAAGCAAAAAAACACAAACCAAACCAACCCAAGCCAACCCGACCCAACCCAACCCAACCTAAGCCACTCCTACCCTAACCACTGTACGCACTGTAAACTCGCTGAGGGAATTTCGACCAAGTTGTGATCGATGAATTCTTCTGGTTCCTACGCTTAAATTTGTTAACGCATCTGACTGACTGACTCACTCACTCTCGACTTGCTCACACTAAACTGAAGGTGATAATAGACTCGAAATAACACTTGGGACTAGACTGCGGTTGAGACTAGACTGCGGTTGGGACTAGACTGCGGTTGAGATACATTTTGATTTTAATAAAGTGAGTATTGGTGAGTTAATGCAGGGAGGTGTAAATCTGGCGTGCATAGTGAGACGTATTATGAAATCAGTCAAAATCAGGGTGGGGGGGGGTAATTGATGATGATTATAGATTAAGATCACCTGAAGATAAGCCATCCTAGCTTATTTCACCTGAGTATTAAACACCTTAACGTTAATTTAACTCCCACAGGTGAGATAAATTTGGGTGTCTAATCTTCAGGTGAGCCAAAAACCCTCATAGGAATAGGTAGAATGTCCTGAGGAGGGGGGGAGGGTGAAGGGAGGCTGGTAGAATGAGGGTGAGAGTGTGGGGGGAGGGGAGGGTAGAGGAGGCAGGTATTGATTGTGGGGTCACCTGCTATTTTTGTGTGTCTTTAATATTTACCACTTGGCTGGAGGATGGTGGTGGTGGTGGTGGTAGACAGTGGTAGAGGTTGCGATTTGGTGGTAGGGGGGGGGTTGTGGTGAGGTTGGTGGATGATGGAGTAGGAGGTATTGTGGAGTGGTGGAGTAGGGTGAGGTGGTGGAGAATGGTGGGTTGGTGGAGGAGACCGTAGCCAAATGCCCTCGTTTGTATTAATGGTCAAGTCCTCCCTGTTAACTGTGGGATTATTTCGGTACCCAAGAATTTTTGTAATGATTATTTTTATAGTTTTATTATTATTATTATTATTATTATTATTATTATTATTATCATCTCTAACCACTGAGAAGTTTTCCTGAAGAAGCTATTTTATTTTATAGTATGCCCCTCAATCCCTCACTGTCTGCTTGTCCGTCTAGCTCACCCAAGTTTGTTTGTAGCAAAAGGTTACCAGCAACAGCGTAGTATAGTAAAAGTTTGCTGATTAGTTTCAAGTAATTTGGTTCCATTTTTGTACTAGTATTGGTCTATGTATCTCACAAACACTAGATATTATTTTTCAATGGGTTCGTGATCGACTATTCTACTCACCTATCTTCACTAGCATGGTACGTTCTTTCCCGTGAGAGAGAGAGTTAGTTATCGTTTGTGGACACTATCTCAGTAAACTCCTAATTTGTGTTTGATTTGGCTAATAATTATATATTCCTTACATAACATCACATAAAATTAGATAACACTGTGAGACAATACATCACACAAGAGCACACTATCTTCGCAACCCCCTCCCACTCATAGCTAGGTCATTGTACTCGAACACAGCCCCAGTTACGATTGTCTTCACGAACTTCATCATTTTATTTAGTTGTTGTAATGTTCTCTTGTCGGAAGTATTCGTGTTGTGCTAATATAGGTCCGTTAATAATAGTTGGCTTTCAAATTGACACAGTTGACTGGTATAATTATATTGGAAGTTCGATATGACTGTCACCGGTCTATAGTTTATTGCGGTGATTTTGGGAAATACGAGTCATATATTATTATGTTGAGAGTGACTCTGAAATGTCGATTCTCCAATGACTCGTAAAATAAAATAGTTCCTTCTTCCTGGTTATGTGCGTATCCGAGTGGCTCATTCAATCTTTGGTACGAAATAATGAATACAGTAACCAAATGTTGTTGATATTTTGTTAAGACTAATGACGTAACTAGATGTTTTATTATTCTCAATTAGGTGAAGAAAAAATATGGTAGGAATCTTTGAGAATCTAATCTATCAGCGACATAAAAGCACGTGGAAGATATATCGTACAGACATGATGGTGACGCATGACAGGGAGAGTAATAATAGCTTCATATTTCACTCGTCTTCCTCCACTACCACTCTCACTGACACACTTCTGGTGGCTGTTATAACGAGTTGTGGGGAGTTATTTGTAGTGTCTCTCTGTGGAATTATTAGGCAGGGGAAAAAACATAGTGTTATGTTTAAGTAATGAGAGATGGTGGTGGGGATGATAGCTTATAACTATTGGTGTTGTTATTACCTTATCCCCTTTCATCTCTCTCACTCTCATTTCCTCTCCCTATTGTTGTTCCTTCGGTAATGGGGTTTGGCATTAGAACAAGGAACACTTATTATGGCAGGGTCTTGGAATAAACTCTCTCGTCTGGAGTTTCACTTTCTTTTGGTGATTTACAAACGGTGGTGCTGATAAACACACCAGACATATCTAATTAATACAGTAATAGTAATCCCAGTATTTAGTATCAGTGTGCGTTATTATGTCGGGGCTGAGGTAAATGGTAATTGAAGCTTAATAGGTTATATATTATAGCACATGTAATTCATATATGCTAATGTGTTTTGTTATCATCCAGTGGTGGAGACGTCTCGGTCACCAATGGTACTAGACCCAACACCTAAGCCGCAGCGGAAACTTATCCAAGCACCCAGGTTTAATATTTCAGCCGAGGTACGAGTCTTTATTGTTTCTAAACCACCATTGTGTTTGTAGAATTGGAATTTTGAACTTTACTGTATTTATTTGCATCTGTTTGTCTATGTGCATATACTTGTACGTCCAAACTTTGTTGACAGGATTAAGCAAAACTATCCATTGTATTGAAACTGTACAGTGTATCTTTGGATTACCTGAATAAATTGTCTGATTTTTCGCATTTATTTCTTCATATTTGTTCTCATTTTTAAAACAATGAATATTTGTTGGTCAGTTGAATTTTACATTTTTATATTTTTCATGATTTTTAGAATAAATTTTGCTGATCTATAGAATTTTGTTTTATCACACTGCAGTTAGTTTTCCTTCTGTAATTACGGTCCATTGTTATACAATAATATATACTTTTATTGTACACTGAGGGCACTATGGTTTGCATCAAAATTAACTTGTGTTACATTTCATTTCACATGAGATACAGTAAATTAAACATATTTTACAGGAAAGTACATTGTACTTTTCAGCAATGGTATGAGTCTTTATTTCCCTTAAGTGTGTTACATACCTTGTATGTACAAGCTTGTTTTTAAAACATAAGCAAAGAGATTCGATAGTACAGTATTGTACTGTACTGTATATTGAGAAATAATAATGTCACTCAACACTAATTAGACAGTCCAACATTAAACAGTTATGTTGCATCTCAATATCTTCAACATGTACAGTTTATAAATTGCATTAAAAAGATACTGATTAAGTTCACATCATTCATTCTTTTAACAATACTGTTTACTTTGTCCACTGAAATGTGTCATTTAATATTTCACTATGTCGCAGGATGAGGAAGAAGATGATTTAAGCGACATTCCTCCATCTAGCCCACGTCTGGGTCATATGTCAGTAGTAGGCACAGGAGCACCTCGTAGTCCTGACTCACAGACCCCAACATCAACCCCCACTTCCCCCTGGTCACGGATGGGTGAGTACTGTTCTGTACTATACTGTATCTTACAGCATATTAGCCTTTGGGTTGCCATTTAAAATATACCAGTACAGTACAGGTACATATAACGAGGGATGTAGCATAGATATCATGCCATTAAAAGTGACTCTGTTATTTTTTCTGCTAACTTTGTGCAAGATATTTATAATTTTTTATTGTTGAGAATTACTTTCTTCATTTGTACTGAATAGAAAAACCAGCTTAAATTTTTGTGGTATACCGGTAATAACAAAAAATATGTTCTCTTTCATTGATATACCTGTGCTGTATAACCCACTCATAGTTGTTTAAAGTCAATCTTAAGTCGGTTAATTGAAACAGTAAGTACAGGTATTCATCTGTGAGTAAACTGTTGATAGGAATTTGCATCTTGTTACTTATATACTGTACATTATATAATAAGTTACTGTGTGATTAATACTCATTCAGTATTCCCAGGTGTTGTTAGATGTAAGTACTGTACTGTACTCAGTATGATGGGTCTCAAATTTGTATAATAATTGTACAGTATAGTACAGTACATGACAACTAGCACTGATGCTGTACTGTTCTGTATAGTACAGTACTTGACAACTAGCACTGATACTGTACTGTACTGTATTAACTTTCCTTTTGAATATTTTGAGTTAAATGCCATACAGTATGTAAAAATTTAAACTATAATAATCATTAGTATAGAGATTTTCAAGCATTTATTATTATTATTGTTGTTGTTGATATTATTACATTATACTGTAATATATATATATATATATATATATATATATATATATATATATATATATATATATATATATATATATATATATATATATATATATATATATATATATATATATATATATATATATATATATATATATATATATATATATATATATATATATATATATATATATATATATATATATATATATATATATATATATATATATATATATATATATATTTATATTTTTTTTCTTTTTAGCATTTGACCTGGCAAAATATGGCAACACGGGGACTCCGGAACGTCGTCATTCTATAACCTTGTGTGAAACGCCCTCACTGACCCACCAGTCCTCCATCACCTCCATCACCCCACCTTCCTCTCTGCCACAGTCAAGAAACCCTTCTGCTCCAAACTCTCCAGCACACCAAGACTTTGTCGCATCTGCATCTCAGACACAACGCGAATTTTTGTCCTCTGTAAGTGTTCACATGTTCACTATATGTGGGTATCATTGCTTGACACATTGGGCAAAAAAGTCTCGGTTGTTATTAATTAAAGTCCAAGTATGTACAGTGTCCAGTTAAATTAGATAATTTATTCTGTCCATAAAAAAAAAAAAATATTATGTTCACCCTTATGCACTCTGGTTTATACAGTACTGTACACTATTGACTGCACTTACCAGTAATGGAACAGCCTGTTAATGGACTAATATCCTGCATGTAAAACATTACACATTACTATACTGTACATAACTCATTAATTAATAATTTATACGGTACTGTACATACTGTACATTTTAGCAGTTATATAAACTGAAAAATATAAAAATTACAAGTAATTATTCTGTATAATAATCTTTAATACTGTAATATATTTTGGATTACAGGCTCATTTCTCTTCACGGTTGGACTGTCTGGCGCTCACCCTGGAGGAGGTGGTCCACATCCGTAATGTCCTGACCAAAGCTGACCTGGAGGCTCTTCCTCTTGACTTGACCATCAAGGAGGACATGGCCAGGGGCAAAATATGTTTCCTCTGCATGAAGACCAGATTTGGTTTCTTTGGCCCGCGAGGCACCAACTGTAGACTGTGTAAGAGGACAGTGTGTAAAAAGTGTATCTCAAAGGTAAGATGATGCTTGTTTAATGAGTATTGTACTAATGTGATGAAATTGTAGTGATACACCTCTGCAGGTATACAGTACTGTACCTGTACCTAATTAAAGTCATTGTCTTAAATTTAGTGTAGAATACAGTATGATACAGTATTCACTGTTTACTGCTGCCTTAGTTTTTGTTATTATCATTCCAGAGTTCAGACTAAAAGTCCATTCCTTTAGGAGGATTCCACCCTCTTTTTTAGGTGGATTATGCATTGAATTAAAAATGATCATAAATTTTAAAATTCCATATACTGTACGGTACCAGTCAAAAAGAGTACCATGATGATGAATTATTCCCATTACCCAATTAGCTACTTCATCATATTTTAATTATTGTATTGTACTTCAATGTACTGTACAGTACTTTATAATAAATGTACAATTTGTTTTGCAGATGCGCATCCCAACAGAGCATTTCTCTAATATCCCGGTCCAGATGTTAACTCCTCAGGCATTGTCTCCACGAGAGGATGAAGATGACAGTGTATCACTACCACGCTCTATTCTCTCAAGACTCACGGTAATACTCTCGACCAGATGTTTGTGTTTGCATTAAACAATTACTATTATACTGTTAAGGGAAGCAGTTGTATACAGTTAACTATGGTATGTTTCTTAAATGCATGTACATTACTGTACAACTGCAATAAGGAAGATACTATATATCATGTTACTGTATTAGAAAACTGTTGACAGTGCAGGCATGTGCAAGGATGGTGATGACGCAGCCCCCCCCCTCATGTGATGTTAGCGAGGAGTGGTCATATACAGTACTAGGACATTAGGCATTGATATATTATTGTACAGTACTGTAGTTAGTTAGATAGTTTGAGATGCATTTTTAGAATGTATGAGAGGACAGTAAGGAATGAAGGATGTACATAAAATTGATGGTTGATAATTCAGTGATAGAAGCAAGACAGGAACTAACAAGATCGTAAAATTACCCATAGTCGTGACAGATGAAAGATGGTTAAGTGGAGGAGCATTTTGAGAATAACCAAACCATTGCTGTATGTATTGTACCTTACAGCTACTGTAGTGGGAGCTGAAGAGGCAGAAGCTTTCAATTGGGTGCTAACATGATAATGTTCTTATTGGATGTTAAAATTTTTATTCATATCATGCAAATGTTTCTCCACAAACCAGGATGATGCAAATAGAATTGTCTCCAAACATTTTGGCTGTTGATGGCCTCTTTGTCAAGTATCCTAATCCAAAATAATGCTCAAAAACTGTGTTAAAAAATTCCAGAAAATTATTAATTTTTTAGGTATGTGATTGATGCAGTTGTGACAACTGTACCTTGGAGTAAAGGAAAATGTGTAAGAATGAGGGTAGTCAGTTAAGAAAGGGAAAAATGATAAAGAGATGTTTCATGATCTGTAAATTAAGCATTCGTAATTCCAAGATATTATATTTAATTTTTGTGATACTTGCTGATATTAATTGTATGTTTAAACTACTGATGTGATGTGGAAAATATCAGAGTTTACATGAAGACAAATGATATCTCTGATAACATAAGTTTCAGGGAAGTTTACATTTCTAGCTGTTTGAAGTGTCTTGGTCACCGTAAGGCAGACATAGTAAAGAGACACTTTCTTTACAGTTTAACATCTCAGAACACATCGTTAAGCGTATTCAGGTAACAGAGCATGAAGAGCGCACAGGAAGTGAACGCATCCTGTCTCAGGTACACCCAGGAGGCTAAGCTTCATGAAAATTCCTATGACAGAAACAAGCTTGTGTTATCATACTGGCAGATCCTTACATAGTTTTGAATTCCCAGCTTTTTGATGCTTTACTTTTTTAATCTGATGCAAAACCTGGGTTGAACAAATCATATTAATGTATATATTGAGTGGATGCAAGTATTTGTCCTTGGAATATATTACTATATTTCCAGGTCTTGTACAAGTTGTACAAGCATCTTGAGAGTATTGCATTCTTAAGGACAGTCATTTAGTACAGTATTACATTGTGTTCTGTAGAAAAGGAAAAAAAAAGCTTTCATTGTAGGTATCAAGTGCCACATTAATTTGAAGAGGATCAGTTTCTTGAGCAACTTTCTTATGCACGTAATTAAATTATTACCACATTTGTTGATAAGTGGATGCATGTTTACTTTAAGATCAAAGCTTCTGCCATTATAAACTTAGCATGTCCACTGTTGGTGCAGCAATGACTGTGTGATATATGACTAAAACTTGAGATTGAGGTTATTAAATAATATACAGTGCATACAAGCTTGCTGGTACACATATTGATACAATATATATTCATCCCAATTGCAGCTCTTTTAGAGTATACTGTATATATTTTTCCTTGGAATGTATATTACAGTACTATGGAAATGAATTTGCTGCTTATGTTGGAATATTGAGGTAATTTATTATGAAGCTAAGTTGCATATTTTTATGTTTATAGGATTTGCCCCTACCTGGAAGTATCAGTGGGGCAGAAAGTGGAGAACGGCGCAGTAGTGTAAGTGGCAGTGTGGGGTCCGCACCATCTTCTCCCATGCTGTCCCGAGCAGCAGAGGGCCCAGCATCCTTGCCTGCTCAACCACCAGCACCTTATGTTAATGAAGCTATCAAAAAGTAGGTGGATAAGTTTGAGAAGCATGATATAATTTTCTTAAGAAATTTGTATAAAAAATAAGTGCATGTGTGTTTTCTCTAAGTGGACTTAAATCTGAGGATTGATATTTCATCATAAGAAAATCTTTTGACTTCCTTCTTTCTGGGGCTGGTCTTTGAGTTTCCAGGTGCTTAAAGAATAGCCACCACTGTCTAGCTGGACTCATTGTTACTGCAGACTTTAATTTGTTTTGTTGGTGATGATGATGGTTCAGTTGTCTAAGACTTGCAGAAACTGTAAGTATATGTCCTTGGAATATATTACTAATTTCCAGGTCTTGTACAAGTTGTACTAGCATCTTGAGAATATTGCATTCTTAAGGGTGAAGCCTCTACACTTCATCAAGAATACACTGTCCCTTGTCATCATGAGTTTAGGGCCCATGATCGTATCAGCTGAATAAGAAACCACATTTTAAGATTTTATAAAAAATAACATCTATCCTAAATGTGTATAACATTATACAGAATATAATTTTAATATTGTGACAGATTCCCAAATTTTAAGTAATTCATCATATCCTGTACAGTATTTTCATTGATCCTTTCGCTTTCAACTCTTCACATTCACAGTTAACTCCTTACAGACCCACTAGTAAAGGTCACACAAGGCTCTCTATACATCAACCATATTCCACATCCAGCTAAGAATGAGACGAATGTACACCCCAGACTTCACAAGAAACTACAATACTGAATGACGCAACATGAATCTTGAGCTCCACAAGTGAACATTTGTTTCATGACTACACTACTGTAGTCCTTTTCAGTGTGAAGTTAATTATACAGTACTCCAAGATCTGCATTTTGTCCATTAGTTGATAATTTTCCAAGACTTTAGATATTCATTCCAATGTTGATTATTCCCCAAGATTTGAAGAATTTCATATCTAAGATATAAGTTCTCAGAATTTTATCACAAAGTTGACCATTCTCTTTGTGACTTAAGTTATCAGTCACTCTTCCACCACACGCAATTGTCCTTCTATGTTTGACATCTCTAGTCAGTGTCTTGGTATCCTCCATTGGCACAAACTTACATCCAGTTGTGAATTGAATTTTTTTTTTGTGTGGGTTGGTTTTCCTTTTAAACTAGTAAAAGTCTAATTCAAACTGTTAAAGAAAGTGGGTCTCTAAGAGAAAGGCTCTAAAAAGGAGAGAATTAATGGAAGTTTTTGAAGAATTCCAACTACTACTCTCCTACAGGTACAATATTAAGAGTTGATTGGTAAGGTAATAAGTTTCTGGTGCTCAAATAGCTCCAGCCAGAAAGAAAGGAAGAAAAATATATCCATGCTAGCAGACTTATAAGACAATGCTATTTTATTTTCTTATGATGAAATTTTGTTTTGTGAGTGCTTGTTGTACTTTTGATCCTATTTATATATATTGCTATGTGTATGGTAGTTTTAGTGCAGTAACTTTGTCTCAAATGCTTACCTACGTAAAATAGTTTGTACCTGAAGGCAGTGTTAAAAATTTAAATATATAGAGTATTCTTTCTCACCACTATACCTGTGCTGTGTTGAATCTCCCGTGTCCACTTAGTTTATCGGACCTTTCTATCACTGTGCTTCATGGAGTATTAATTTTTTCAGCTTTGCATGTATACAGTAATTGAGATGTGCCTGTTCAAATTTTAAATATGTTTGCATGTGTGTCCTACCCTCTTACACAGCCATCGTGTCTATCGTGCTCACACATTGGGCCGCTTAGAGGGTAAAAATCACCTCACCGTGATATACATCAAGTTAGTGTAATGTATTTATGTTTTGGTTGAAATCTTAAAAAATAAAATTTATACAGGTAATTATTTTCATGTCAACAGGTTAGTTGAGATTATATTCATAAAGTAGGGAGTTAAAAGATACTGAAACATTTTATAATTTTTTTTTGGACAAACATTTTCATATTCATGTTAATATTAAAGTTAGGGCTTGGCAGGATTGTGTAGATTAATTGGTACAGGAAAAGTCCTCCATAAGTTTCTCATAACATTACGTTTGTGTCAAAATGCCAAAGGTTTTATGGGCCCAGAAGTGCAAAAATACAGTCAGGTTTAACAAGATCAGGGTGTCTACTGGTCTGGGAAACCTGAAAAGGGCAGGGAATTTTATTTTTGGTTGGAAAACCTGAAAAAGCCAGGAAATTTTACAAATAAACCTGGAATTAATTTTTTGAGTTCAGTTCAATTTCAAGATGTTGTTATCTTGATATCAGTCTTACCATAAATTAATGATGTACTATACTATATAATAGGTAAGTACTGTAATTAAACTTTTAGGAACAAATTCCAGTCAATAATCCACTCAAATAACTGAATTGTTTGTGTACCTCTCATATTTCATGTTAGCGATCAACTACGGTAACCAAATATTATAGGTTATACCTACTAATTCTGTGATGAGTATTGTCAGAGATGAATTGTTCTTATAATTAAATGACTTTATTTAAGTGGATTACCCCTGTATTACACACATGAGTCATATAGGTGAATCAGGAGTGTGATCTTTAGGTTTTTGCTGGATTTCTGTTTGGGGGGGAATTTCTGGCTTTTTTTGGAATGTCCAGGTCGACCCACATGAATCACACAAATCCTAGGAGAAAATAGGGGGGTGGGGGGGTGTGTCAATGTTTTTGCCGATGTTCATCACTAGGCTTGGGGTGGGTTGGGAAAGGGTCTTTATTTCTTGATTAATATAATTTATATCATCTTTAAATTTCCCAATACCTGTAGTATCCATATTATTGAAAACCTTTAATTTTGTTCTTTCGTAATAAATACCGAATTTATGTACCTGGAATTTTTCAAATTTACACCTGGAAATTTTGTTTTGTCTGGCCAGTACACACCCTGACTCTCTTTACTATATAAACACGTTAGTTTTCACTTTCCCCCCAAATATTGATTTACGTAAAAAATACGCCTGACCTAAAGCGTTAGTTTTCGGCACTTGGGATCAGATAATAGATTTTGTTTAAATTTCATACAAAGGTACTACTTTACATGCTGATTAAGGATCTGGGTTCGCAATTAAAAAATTCGAGTAATTAGTGATAATTATGCTGTGCCTGTAAGTTTTAAATCACCTTCATACACACTTTCTTAAAAATATAGACTTTCTTTACTGTATAAACACATTAGTTTTAATATCGATTCACTACTGACCTTACTTTTTGGCACCTGGGGTCAAAAAATAGATTTAGTTTAAACTTAATACAAGGGTACAGTACTACTATACATGCTGATAAAGGATCTGAGATCACAATTTAAAAATTAGAGTAATTAGTGTTAATTAATGACCTTTGAAATACTGTAATTACAAACATTTAAAAAGTCAATTATGCTGTGCCCATAAGTTTTAAATCACTTTTAAATACATTTCTTAAAAAAATATAAGCTAATTAGATGTGTTTGTAGCTTAAATAACATGCCAATTTACACATTAGTCTTTGTTAATGAAAGCATCAGTAGAAGAGTGACATTAAGTGCACTTGGAGTAGGAGTTAGGGATGTCTACGGACAGTACAAAACAGTCTCACAACACACAGGAAATTATTCAGAGCTCTATAACCATAGCAACTTAAGGTGATATAGGTGGACAATGTATAGAGAGAAAAATTAACTTTAGGGTATACAGTACAGTACAGTATAATGAAATATAAAATGGGTGATACTGTACAGGGTATTGATATAAGGGATACAGGTATATAGAGTAGGAATTTAAGAAGAACAGGTGCAGTGAAAATTAGTTGAAAAGTACAGTACTGTACTAGGTATAACAGTAAAATATTACGTTTAAGTATAGAGGGTGACTGAAAAGGACTAAGAGGGAAGAACATGGTAAATAAATTCCAATATGAAAATTTGATGATGTATAACAAGATTAGCATTTGGAATGGGTGTTGCTTGGACTCCCCTGCTTATATTACAGTACTGTTTATGATATAGCTTGTATATACAATGTTAGGAAAGTATTATGCTGTATAGGTAGTAATAGTACAGTTCTTTCTTGTTATTGTATACAGTATACTGTACAGTATTTCTAATGTTCTTGTGTGTGTGTGTTTATTAATCAAGATTGCAGTTTAATTACAAATGTACAGTTAATAGTCTTTTAAGTTAAATACAGTATGACATTCATATTGCTCTGATTTTACACAAATTTATTAACGTATATGTCCCTATTCATTGAAGAATTAAATTGATAATTAAGTTTTGTCAGTGTCATGTTGCCGCCATTAATGGTAAGACTTACAACAAGCTGCCTGGATATTCTTCATTCTCTGCACGATACTGTGTATAATTTCTATTTAACAACTACATATTGCTCCTTCCTTCTGCATGAACTGTCAGTATTAAGCTTTGCATGATCTATCTGCCATTGTAAGGCCCAAGCTGGTACGCTCAAGGACCCTGGAACTAGTGAGTGCCGTGCTGCACAACTGCGGCTAATGGAGGAGTAAGTCGTGCATGTTCTTTATAACACAGCTGCTGTATTAGGCACCAGTGTAGAGAGTATCAAGATTTCAGGATATAATTTTAGCATTCCTCTTGAAATTCATGAGATGTAATATGTCATGAACAAAAATTTTGACACTTTAATATAGTTACATCACCCCCTGCATAACATATTTTTCCTTGATATTCAAGTAAGGACTTGTATTAAGAATTTACTACAGTAAACCCTCACCAACTCAAGTAGGCGGGAGTCCAACTTAGGCCTAAGATCTGTGGGCACTTAAGTCTGAGATAGGATTATGAGTATGAATCTAATCTAGGTTCGAGAATTTAAGGGCAATAATTCCGAGATGGAAAGGAAAGTCTGTGTCAAGTACCTTGGGAAATTTGAAATTTGAATGCAGTATAGAGACCAGTATAAAGATACAATCTAACTTGGCAGCTTGGCACTGCTAATACAGCTGCACTGGTGGCCACTGCAAACTAATGGCGCCAGATTCAAAATATTCCCGACTACGGGAATTGCTGGACTAGAGAATTACAACCTGTTTAGTAATAATACCATTCATAAAATTTGACCCCAGTGAAATAGTAAATGTTAGCTTACAGTTAATGATAAAAAGGAACGTACCCTGGTCATAAACTGCTCCTATTTTTTCTTTTCTTTTTTCCCTCTTGGCAATAAGAAATTTTTTTTAATTTAATATTTAATTTGTTAATTATATTAATCTTTTCAAATGACAGGAAGCAGAAGCAGCGTTCCCGGACAACACAAGTTGAGGAGCATCTGCGTGGAGAGTTGATGTCTGTGTGTGGAGACTGTAAAGCCATGGTGCTGCACATTCTGGCATCTATTAAAGTGCGGCGAGAACAACAGATGAGTGGTTCTGCTCTGCACGAATCTCCTCGCCATCATCTGCATCTCAACCTTACCCCGGTGTACCACTAAGAGGCTTTGTAACCCTTGGTGACAAAAATTCTCTTCCTGTAGTCCTTGTGGTACTACTGACATCAAAATTTTAGAGATCCCTGAGGGTTTTTGGCATCCCTTAATTGGAAATGTTCTCCATATGTGCTTGGTACTGAGCCATGATCTTCTATGTCTAATAGTTTGACTGTGGCTGTATCCTTAACTAGTCTTATTATGGAGGCTCGGCATATCATTAATTACCCCAAACATCCTACCTGCAGGACTGTATGTATGTTATTGTTTTATCATTCAACTACTGTTCAGTACCCATTAAGAGACATTACTACTTCCTGTATACAAGATTATAGAGCTTGCTGATGTTCTCTCTTTCGATTCAAGTTCTATTTACTCCATTACTTTCCAACTATATTAACTTAATGTGACCATTCTCTGTAACTCTAATTGCTGTTTCTAAATATCTTCCCTCATTACACAGTTACCTAATATGTCTAGTTAACCTCTCCTGTATTTTTAAATTAGTTCAAGTGAAATTTTTTTTAAATATATGTATTCATACACTTCTTTTTCCTGTGCTCACAATTAAACAAAATAGTATGGATATATGTTGAAATGCCATACTATTTGACAATAATACTGTAGTGTACAGTATGTGATTGTCAGAAGACTAGGCATTGATGTGTACTGTGTAATGTAACAGTCACTTATTCCAGAAAAGCATTTCATAAGATCACTTTGAATAAGACGGTAAAATGGTATATTTTTTTTCTTCTTCTTTTCTAAGAATGGATCTTTGAACAGTGGAATGAACCATGGCTGGGGTTATGTCATGGTGTGATGTAGCCTCTCATATGTATGTTACTGAACAATGGCTAAAGGAGCACATATTGAAGGAAATATTGATACTTTTTATATATTTTACTTAGAATTTCTTTGGGTACCTAACAGAAAGGGGCATATTTAGTGAGGAAATTATTCGTTTTGTGAAGTTTACTCATATCTAGAGCATACCAATATATATTAGACATATTACTTTAGCAAATGGAGTTGTGAACACATAGCAAATACATATTGTCATTTTGGATGAATCCAGGGCTTTTGGAGTTCATCCACAAATTAAGGAAAGAAATTAATTAGTACTGTATACTGTATATTAATAGAATATTTTAGTGTATAGTATTGTAAATCCATTTGGTACAATTACTTGTGATGAATCCAAAGCTCTGCATTTGCATTATTAATAACCCCAGAACATTATATCAGTTATGCAATGTGTTTTCTCTAATATAATGTTAGTTGTGTTAAAGTAAAGATGACTTTGGAGGTATGTTGTGATTGTGGAAATTATGGTTGATTTTTTTTTATTTGACATTACAATATATTCCTTTTGTCTTAATGTAATACAGTATAACACTATTCACAGTGGATATTTCCTATTAATTTTAATTGATTTACTCTGTGAATTAGTGATTTAATATAAATCCTAATTAATAGGGCTAGACGAGATAGTGAGGATGAGTGTGGGAGGGCAGGTCGGGTTGTCCTCCATGTGTACAGTAATACAGTAGTTATTATTGACTTCATATTGAAGTCAAGACATGCCATAATTACTCTATCTACATTCATGGTATATATGGGAAATTGAACTTAAAACCAATACAAGGTAATGTAAATGTTATAGAACTCCAAAGCATATTTTTTCTTGAGATATAACCAATTACATTCCAAATTACAGTTGTTGTTAATGAGAGATAACTGACCAGAGTAAGTCTTAGTATTAAATTAACAAAGCCACGTCAGAAAGTTCAATGTTTTGTATGTAATAAAGATAGTTTCCCTTTAATCTGCCATGTAAACCTCTAATTTGGTTTAATTCCCCCCTTTTTTTGTACATAGTATATATACATATATATTTTTGTCTTGTAAATATATTCCTTAATATTTTGTTATTAGATAAAGAATCCTTTAGAAGTACATGCAATTAGGGTTTGTATCTTCATTCTCCAGTGATTTATCTCTAAAATCTAATTATTGTATGATTTGTGGCTTGATGCTTCATGTGAACCCTTCTCTAGAGGTGTTTTAGAAGATAACAGTTTGAAATATTTGAGCCTTTTGTCTTCTCTATGTCTTATCTTACAGACATTGTTGCACATTCCATTATTGTAAGTGTGTTTGCTTCTTTTTTGTTTTCTTCTGTGTTCTCAGGACTACTAGCTTTTGCTCTGATTCAGTGTTACTGAAGAAGGCTTCAGATAAGGACCATGCTTGGTTCCCATGTTACATCCATTGTCACAGCACAAATTTATTTTTGCAGGCATATCATATGTTTACTTTGCACTTTAGATGTACAGTATTACTGTATATCTGTATTGCAAACAATCCCACCTCCTTCATTTCAAGCAAGCATGTTAAAATGTCTGAATAAGTATGTCTGTGTATCCTACAGATTAGACAAGTCATAGGAAAATATACAAAACAGCATGAAAATTGCTAGCAACAATTTACTCTTGAGGTAAGAGAAGTAATACCATAATGCTAATTTTTTAATAACTGTCACTTGCTGATTGCATTTAATATTTTTGAAATGTTATACATACCCAATGTTTTTCCAGACATGATAGAGAAAGCTATTTAATTAGATATGATTTATTTATTGTTATATAGTGATGCATAATTATGAATAACATGGATGATCACTATGTATTGAATATTGATATTTGAGCTTGGGAATACTGCATAAAATCATTGAGGGTGTGATCAGGGGGGGGGGGGAGATCCTAGTTGTACCTTTAAACTCAGTAGGGTTGATATGGTATGGGGCAGAACTGATTTCTGACAGCCATGTCACCATCCCAACCAATAAAATGTCACCACTAAAGTAAAGAAGATTGTGTGTACAAAATAATAAGTAACGTTAATAAACCTCTCTGACTTCTCTGTCTTGGTATATAATAAAAAAAATTTGGATTACTGTGTTTAAGTTACCAAGGCATGACAACATTTTCAAGGGGGTTTATTCATCGTTCAATGTCATACAATCACTTACACTGGGAATTAATTGATATTATGTTACAAATAATTTCTGGCAAGTTTAAAGTTACCCGGTAATGGTAATTATAATGTCTGGAATAATTTCACTTCATTTTCTCTGATCAAATGTACATATATAAAACAATGTAATATAAAACCAAAATTTAAATACTGTATTGCATTGTCATCAAACAATTACTGTATACAGTATGTGAGGTTCACCTCTCCACAACACCCACTGAATGATTACTGTACTTTTGTTTTGTTAATTCACTTATTCATGTGAAGTTCTTTTTGAGTTATGTTTTTTTTTTACTAAGATATACAATACAGTACATGGAAGATGGTGGATGTTATACAGTACAGTTAACTGATTGTAGGAAGAAAGATTAACTGCACTGTGTTCAAATTAGATTATCATTTTTTAAACAACTTATGGTATAATTTTATATTGTTTTAACTGCACGTAAAGGACCATGCAGTATCAGATCTGTGGTCATAAGGTTTTAGATGCAAGTTAATTTAATGAACATATCAAACTGTTATTTTATTTAAAATTTTCATGTGTCCACCAGTTGTCTTTCAATTATAGATTTTAGTAATAAATAAATCTGAGGACACATTGTGAGTTAGGAATTGCTACCTAAAGTTTATTGGTATTTTTGGGGCTAAATAACAGTATTGTAAGGAAGTTAAACAGTTGTTATGTCTGTCTAGATACTGTAGAGGAGGAGTGAGAATGAGAAACTCCTCAGTAGTCAGTTGGTCGTTGTTATGTTGCTTTCTCAATGTTCACTCTTTTTGTCTGTTCCAGATTCCCAGGTTTAAGATGTGTACAAAGAATATCAAGTGAAAATAGTCATTGTAAATACATAGATTGGTTTGGAATTAAGTATATTAAATAAAGTGTTATGTCATCAGTTGTAAATATTTCTTATCCACTTGCTGATGACATAACTCGTCTAAAAGTAAGACAAAAAAGGTTCATTAGGACATGACCGAGAAGACAAGGAACATGTTCCATCAGCATCACAATCATGTAAACTGAAGAAATATTTAATATGCATGTAAATAAATAAATACCCACCTATCTACCCATTCACCCATCCAGTGCTGGATTTAGACCTGTGGAGGCCCATGGGCAGCCTCTTTGTGGAGGCCCCCCTCATTATAACTACCCAAGAGGGTGGGGTGGCGAGTGAAGCGAGCCTAAACATCTGGGAGTTCCAGGGGCCACTTGTAAGCCCCCAGGGAAAATTTTGAAATTTGAACACTTCTTCGGAGAATTTGTAAGCCATATGCAGTTATATTGAGGAAATTAGAACACAGCGCCCTGATGGCATTCTTAATGGAAGTGATAATGAAAAAAATATTTTTTTTTTTTTTTAATCTCAATTTCGTTATTCCAGATAGTTCATTTTTAATCAATATATGTTTGTGGAATTCTAAATATTTTATTAGCAACACAAACAATAGCATTCATTAAAAATATACGGGTGATAAGAAAACCAGGTATTCATGAATTTCAAGGAAAAGCTAGCCTAATTTCTATCACGCTTCTTGCTGAACATAGTTTTACGTGATGGAATAGATAAACATGAATTTTAAAGAATGAAAATAAAAATGATCCAAATGAATAAACAAATAGATTATTGTAATATGTGGAGGCCCCTGGGCAGCTGCCCACTCCTGAATTCGGCCCTGTACCCATCTATATACCTACCAATCTATTTACTTATCGGAGGAATTGGCTTTGGATCAAGGGACACAGATTTCATCAGAAATGATGAGAGTAGGTAAGAAGACTTCTTTCTGTTCATTATTTGCCAACTGCTCCCTATCATGGCTTAGTAGAGAGATGTAAAGTACTCGAGGTTATGATTAAAAAGATGTGTAGAGATTTTCAGCAAAATCAAATTTTTGGCCCAAAACCACCACTATATATATATATATATATATATATATATATATATATATATATATATATATATATATATATATATATATATATATATATATATATATATATATATATATTATATATATATACTGTATATATATATATATATACTGTATATATATATATATATATATATATATATATATATATATATATATATATATATATATATATATATATATATATATATATATATATATATATATATATATATATATATATATATATATATATATATATATAATATATATATATATATATATATATATATATATATATATATATATATATATATATATATATATATATATATATATATATATA